>NC_133904.1:21467424-21751582 GCF_964199755.1 Larus michahellis
GGGCTTCTTCTGGACTCCCATCGGTGAAGCCCCAAGCGGCCCGAGGCAGAAACCTCGCTTCTCCCCAGGTGCTCTGGGGACTTTACTCAGCACGAGCCCCAGCTTCGTCCTGTGCCCTGGGCGCCCATCGGTGACCTCCACAGAGAAAAGCCTGTTGGTCGAGAGGTTTTGGCCGGGATGTGGCCGAGACACCACAGAAGGTGCCTGACCTCGAAGAGGGTGTGAAACCAAAGGACGTGTCGCACGTGTTTGTTCTGCTGCAGCTGCTGACTTAGGCAGAAGACAGCAAAAAGTGGAACTTCTGGACCGCCCAGGACATGAAGTTAATCAGTGAAGCTGTTAACTACTCATTCATACTGCTCAGAGAAGAACACAGACAAATATTCCCACATGCTGACTGTGCGGCCACACAAATCTGGTATCGGCCTCCCCGCCGAATCGGGTAAACCGCCCGAGAGGAACTCGGGCAGAAACCGAGCCTCGTCTGCTGCCTTTGGTGAGGCCGGGGCGCCGGGAGCCATCGCCTCCTCCGCTCTAAAACGTGGCCAGCGGAGCGCGGGCAGCGCCGGGGGGAAGAGCCGGGCAACCTCGGCTGGGCAACAGCCACCTCCGAGGCGCCTCACGCCGCCCAACGGCTCCCTTCAGGTAGCTGTAGAGGGCAATGAGGTCTCCCCTCAGCCTCCTCTTCTCCAAGCTAAACATGCCCAGCTCCCTCAGCCTCTCCTCATATGACCTGGTCTCCAGACCCCTCACCAGCCTGGTAGCTCTCCTCTGGACACGCTCCAGCACTTCAACGTCCCTCTTGTACAGAGGGGCCCAGAACTGAACACAGCACTCGAGGTGAGGCCTCACCAGGGCCCGGTACAGAGGCACCATCGCTTCCCCGCTCCTGCTGGCCACGCTATTCCTGATACGGGCCAGAATGCTGTGGGCCTTCTTGGCCACCTGGGCACACTGCTGGCTCATGTTAAGCTGGCCGTCCACCAGCACCCCCAGGTCCTTTTCTGCCGGGCAGCTTTCCAGCCACTCTTCCCCAAGCCTGAAGCGTTGCTTGGGCTTGCTGTGACCGAAATGCAGGACCCGGCCCTTGGGTGCACTCAATGGCCTCATCCAGATCGTTGATAAAGACATTAAACAAAGCCAGCCCCAAAACTGAGCCCCGAGGGACACCACTGGTGACGGGCCGCCACAAGGCTTTCACCCCATTAATCACAACTCTCTGGGCACGGCCATCCAGCCAGTTTTTAACCCAGCAAAGAGTACGCTTGTCTATGCCATGATTCGCCAGCTTCTCCAGGAGAATGCTGTGGGGGACGGTGACAAAGGCCTTACCAAAGTCCAGACAGACAACGTCCACAGCCTTCCCCGCGCCCAGAAGGCAGGTCACGTCGTCACAGAAAGAGATCAGGTTGGTTAAGCAGGACCTCCCTTTCCTAAACCCATGCTGGCTGGCCCTGATCCCTTGAGTTTTACTTCCCAAGAAGTGGAAAATATGACTTTGTTGATAGAAGCACAGTTTATATGCATTACAGAAAAACGTCCTCACAGCCATTTAAAAAACAATACAAGGAAAAACTTAACTTTATTTAGCTTTATCTATAAAACAACGAGTTAAAAAGTTGCTATGACATTGAGAACATGATGCCAGAGATAATTATAAAACAGCAATGAATGCTAAAAAAAACATTAACATCACAAATACTAAGAACAGTCCCAGTCCTGGGGAGCCAGCTGTGCACAGTGTTCTTCCTCCAAGGAGTCCACCACCTTTCAAAAACAAAAAAAAAAACACAAAACAAAAAAACAAACCACAACCAAACAAAAAATAAGTTCAAAGGCATCGGGAAACAACCCCCCATTTTAAACATTTCCAACTTACTGGGAAGTAATTTACAGAAAGTAATTACAGAGGGAAAAAAATGGTCAGTGCTGATACGTTTTCTACAATCACACAATAGAGCACAAATGGGGAAAAAGCACTTCTCTTTACACGTACTCAGTTTTTAAAATCACGTCTACATTACCAGCCTTCAAAGTGCAAGCTACATATCTGCTGAATTAACTGAAGGCATAACAGGTGAGACGTAAGTTAAAATACCGCCACCAGTAGTTATACAACTAACCACGGATGCCAGTAGCCTACTTCAAACCCTGACCAACTTGGTGTTTTACTCCCTCCTGTGTGTTACCAGCCAAACACATATTCCATTGTTTAAAATGCCATACTTTCACCTTTCCTAGGAGATTCTCCGTCCAAAAACACCTAGAAGGCAGCGGGAAAGAGGAAGAGAGAAAACAGAATCAGCGATCACACAGTTAATTCTTTTTAAAATACACAGGGTTTTTTTCTTTTCCAAAGTGTTACTAGATTTTGACAAAATAGGTTTGAAAGATTTTCAAAACCTCTGGAATCACGTCAAGTCCTCAATCGCTTTATTTGATTCCTACTATCATCATTATTATCGTCATCACTACTGCTATTGTTATTATTATTTTTGAGACTGAACAGAGAGAGTTTGTACTTGAAACACATCTTGAAAGAAATGACAGGAGGAAAAGGTGAAGGCTAAGCTCACATTGAAGTGAACGTGCGTACAGCCTCATACAACTAAGAGGAGACAGCACACAGAAACACACGCTTCTGTTCCCCTTAACTTACCTGGTAGTCACTAGCGAAGGCTTTATATGGTGGTACGAGAGGTCTCATTGTGGGGAACCTTGTCGTATAATTTGCAGGCTGTACTGGTGTGCTGGCCACGGATTTTGTAGGTGGAGTGAAAACTGAAGACATCGGGGACGCAGAGCTTCTTGCAAAGTTTTCCATCACAGTCTTAAAAAGAGGCATGACATAATGTAAACAGATACTAAAAAGCTGTATTTCAACCCTTATTATCTAGAACTATTATCTAGGATCATTTGATAACGTATCTTCGCATCTCAAAGTCAGCAAAGACCACGGGTACATTGCCTGTCAGTACAGAGCACCACCAAGCATTTCCCCCACCGCAAGCATTGATACGTTGCATTATGCCATTGCGAAGCAGTGGAAGCTTGAAATCTCTTCCCTGCACGTACTCAGTGGCAGCCAAGTTTGAAAGAGTCGAGAGAAAATAGAAAAATTGTCAGACTTGCAGCAAGCCTCAAGCAGTATCTTTTTCTCAGGCCCAGCTGAACATACGTGGCACAACCACCTCTTTCTAAATACTTCTCAAAATCTTTGACCCGATCCCTACAGGAGCGACTCCAATCCTTTACCAACTTGCAGCTCTTGGCTCAGATTCAGTTTGCCACGGAGTTTCACTCAGTCCCCTTACCAAACGCTAGAAAGCGGTCAGAAGGCTCCGTTTCTGTAAGCTGGTGTTTAGAAGGGAATGCACGTCAAACGGAAGAGGCAGCGAGTGACTTGATGGGAACCACGAGTTCCCCAAGAGCCCAGAGGAAACAAGGTGGGAAATGACAACCAGCCTGGGGAGACCCAATTTGCCACATTTCAACTCAGCGGAGCAGAGCCTTCAACCAGCCTCAAGACAACAGGAATCCAGCAGCACATCTGGCAGGAGGTGGCTATCCAAAACACAGGATAGGAGTAGTCTCCAGTGGGGGCGGCAGCTCGCTCTGCTCAACACAGGGGGCACTGAGCCGGGCAACTAACTGCTCCTTTTAAATCAGAAGCCCAAGCACTCCTGTCAAAGCCATGCTATCTAGTTGCCAATTGCAAGGACGAGCTTTACAGACTAACGCCAAACCCACAAACGCATTGGTCTCCAGAATTCTCCCTTGCCTCCAAAAATACAGGTTAAGGATTATGGGCTTATTCATTGGTATTTGAAAGTGGACACACCGTGCACAAGAGACAGAAAATTCAAAGCAACAAAGACCAGAGACCTGACAATTACGTGTCTTGGATCGTTGCTTCTCGAGTTTCAGCTTTTGGGCAATTCAGTCATTGATACAAACTGGACGCCAAAACTGCAAAGAAGGTAAGAAGAGACCAGAAGCCCTACCAGAAGCCCGCACCTGTACGGTAACCAATGCAAAGGGTTGCAGGAATTCATGGGCAGAGCACTGTCGACGCCTAAAAACTAACAGCCCGTGATCAAATTAGCTTGAAATACAGCCAGCCCCACTCCAGCCACTATTGAAAAGAAAGGAACATGGTTTGGTGGGGGCAGGGTGACTTCCAAGCAGCACAGAACTTTCCAATCGTGAACCTTCTCGGCAGGAAATTTTGCCAAACGCTTATGTAAGGTAGGAGAGACTCTGCCCACAGAAGTTACGTTCCTAGGCTTTGCAATTCAAAACGGAAAAAATAGAAGACGTCGGGACAAATAAAGAGGAAGCCCAAAACCACAGTGCCTTCTACTTCAATAAAAACAACTGTTAACTTACTTTATCCGTACAGGGCTTGACACCAATCCTGATACATTCACCAAAAATTCTTCCATCTTTGCTTAAGGCTTTCCGGGCTTGAAGCTTAGACTGATAGCAAATATGCATCCAGTTTCCTGTGTCGGACACCTAGGTGAGATTAAGGGACAACTGTGACGCTCAGCCTTTTAAAGAACGAGCCAGAAGCTTTTCAGAAATTGATCTCAAGCTAAGACATACCACATGCTTTAATATGTTTCCATACTGAGCAAATCGTAGAAGAAGATAGGAAGCTGATGCTTGAGGAAATCTGAAACATGGGAGAAAATATGCAAAAAATTACAATGAGTAGTTTATGGAGTCTGGTGCTACAACAGAACCCTATGAAGGGTTTTCAGAAATCCAAAAGAGCCAAGGGCGTTCGTGCCATTTCAGAAGCAGCGACTTGAGGAATATTCTCAGCTAGGCTCTTTTACTTCACCACACCTCGATGGTTAGAAGGCTGCCTTTCTAACTTGAAAAAAAAAATAACAGGCAGCTTAAGTTCAGGTGCTTCACTAACATCGGTGCAGTTACTGGCTTTAACCACAGCTGTATTTCCGGCAGAACCTAGGAATGCCAGAAAAGAGCACGTCCAAGTACCTCTTTCCACACGTTGCCGAGATTTCAGCCCTGATTTTTCTAATACTTTGGAAATCCACTTACCCAAATACAGTTACCCATGCGGCATCCCATTGATCCTCTGACCTCTGGGAATCACCTCGAGTATAAAAAGGATCTGGCTGAGCAGGAGAAAGAGTCGTCTTCCTAGGCTGCCCAACGCTTGCAGGACCGAACATACTTGAAGCTGTCAAATTGAAATGGCATTCTTTCACAAATTACTTTTGCCAGACAGACAAGCTTAGGAGCCTACACGGAAAGAATCAAGTCAGTAGCAAGCATTTCATTTGCTTATGGAAGAGCCTGGGGGAGATTCACCTGCAGACACAGACAACCAGCAAATCAACCCGACCTTCACGTCTGCAAGCACGCTAGGAAATTTTATGACTCACACCCTAACTTTCCCCTTCAGCCCTGGACACCAGCAGCTGAACACAGACCCCAAACAGGAACAAGGCAGCACAATTAAGCTTAGCAAGAAGCCACAGGTTCATACAGAAGATAGGGAACTTTATGAAGATGGAAGAAGACCCATCCGTCTCAGTGGCTTCACTCAAGTACAACCACCTCTGTGCTCAGTTCAACAACACATTTTGAAGAAGGCGTAAGTAAAGTTGATTGCAATTCAGTCGCTCTCAGAGTGGAAAAGTATTTCACATCCACGTACCTTTTGCAAAGCTAGTAAAGAAAGATGCCACTCCTTCATAAATTAGCAAGGAGCTGATGCAGCAATGATTTTTGTCTATTGAGGAAAGCAGTAAGGGAGCCGATTATCTGTTTTGACAGGACATCTACCTGATCCAGGAGTTGATGGCACGCTTCCAACCAATGGGCTCTGTGTTACAGAAAAGCTGGCCTGCATTAAAACACAGAAAGCGTAACAAATCATTCTTACAGGTACACTTCTCGGATCAGCAGAGATCATTTCCAGGGAACTTAAGCACCAGACAAGAAGAGTAACTGTTTGCCTTAAGTTACTCCTGGCTTTTAAGACTAAGAACAGACGTTTCCACGTAGACTTAATACAAGACGACTAAAAGTTGTTCATGAAAAGTTATGTGACAATGTTTTTACATTCTGACATAGAGTCTAGCAGAGAGTCTGGACATCCAGGAGCCTCAACTCTTACGTTCTGGAATTTCCAGCTGATTACTCAGCCTTACAAGGTCTACAAGAAGAAAGCTTAGTTAGGCTTAGGGTGAGCTTTAGGTAACAGGATCTGAAAAAACCCTTACCTAACACCAATCCCGTATGCTTTGGGAAACCAAGTAGCTTTAGGTACTGACGCTCAGAAACTTATAGGTTAACTTCTTCAAAACAGGCATCTCACTGTTGCTGGAGTAGAGCAACTCACGCATTCACCTGCCTCCCGACGGAAAGGATGCCAGGATCACAAGTCACCAGCATCCGATTTTCACTGTCTAAAAGGCTTAGAAATCATGAGAGCATCACCCCCACTTGTAAGCCTCCGCACTCGCTTCCTTTTCCTCTCAACCACTGAGCGCAACTGCACTGAAGGAGTTATTTCTTTTTAACATAGAAGGATTTCAACATCCCAAACTATTTCAGTACATTTTTAGCCCGAACCATGGCATTTGGTAGGTACAAGATCAAACAAACTGGAGCACCAGGAGGCCTAGCGACATGCCTTCTGATAGCTGCTCATTTTTATTGGGGCTTTTTTAAATATCCTGTCCTTTAGGACAGTCGGGTTCCCTCCTTCCCAGAGAACTCAAACTTGCAGAATAAACTTTTCAGAAGGCAACACGCACACAAAAGACTGCTCATTCAGTGAGGCCTTCTCCTTGTATCAACAGAATCATGTTCACCAAAAAAGAACCAACTATCACTTGACTGCTCAGTTGAAGGAGGTAGCGGCGCTTATTGTTAGAATGACCTTCTAGAAATTTTACTGTTACTCTTTCAAAATCAACCCCACCTCCCGGCCCAAAGTTTGGTGAGATATCGCTCTCAGCGCAAAATTCCTCCTAGTTCAGGAAATGCCTCTAGTGCCCACAAAAAGAAAAGATAACACATATTTGGACCCTTCTGGCAATCAGCAGCCCAATACATTTACCGGAGGGTGAAAAGCTGCAACAAGACTGCATTTGTCATGGACAAAGCATAGCAGAGGCAGGATTTGCATTTGTCATTCTCTACAGTACCCAAACTCAAACCCAGTAGGAGACAGCTCCACCACTGCAGCTCGCGTTTGGGCCGCACAGGAACAGGCTCACCAAGCAACCAGACTACGCGACAGCATGAGCCGAAGAACCCACCAGGCATTCTGCTACGGCAGTTGATACAACTCAGTTAAAAGAATTCACTGAAGCAGGAAACTACCTCACGTCTTCCCCTACGAGCAGGCTGGTGTCTAAGCCACTTACTGGTATTCTTGAGCCTAGAGGTGTTGATCCAAGTCCAGGTCTAAAGCATTCGTCACGCAGGCTTCTGACTGGTGGAGCACCACTTCTATCTTTACCCTTAGGGACTTCTGGTAGTGAGGACGATAACCCTGCAATCAAAAGGAACAAATGAAGAGCCTGAGAAGTCTTGGAATTTTACTCTGCTGCTACTTGTTCTTGAAAGTTCAACAGGAATTTTGGCCAGGGAAGGCTGTTGATTCTTTCACTGGAGGCCTGCAAAACCATCTGGCCTACCAAACTCTTCAGGTTGGATTGTTCTATGTAAATATCGCACAGGTGTCACAACCTGCTTCCTTACACACGTATCAAGAATTAAACTGACTGAAAGACCTTGGCATATCTCTGAACATTTTGTATGTTTACCCCAAGGGGAAAAAAAAAAACAACAACCAACCAGAGAAACAAAAAACCCCAGAGACATCCAAGAACTGTTACAGTGTATTCTACAAAGCACTCTCCTCCCAGCAAGGTTTCCAGTTCCAGTGACATACTTAACCACCCCTTCTGGGAGGCCTGTGTTACCGTCTTCCTGGTTCCCTCTTGCCTCGAGTTGACACCCTGAGGCTGTAGTAAACCCTTTTAAAAACTACCAGGTGAAATTCACATGACTATTTTCAATTTCATGAATATTTCCCTCAGCGGCTTGTATTGGAGGCACCGGGGGGTGGCAGGGCAGACAAGATCGTCAAGCAGGAGAGCAGGAGACCACCAACCCTAGACTATCTCAAGTTGGAAGGGACCCATAGGGATCACGGAGTCCAATTCTGCTTGAAATTGAAAGACAGGAGTATCGACAATTATCTTGACCAAATTTTGACTTTCAGGACAAGTTTTCAGCACGCAACCAACTCTGACCTGCAAGTAGTGCCCAAAATTCCCACACGCTGACTGTGCGGCCGCGTAAATCTGGTACGGGCCGACCCACTGAATCGGGTAAAGCGCCCGTGAGGAACTCGGGCAGAAACCGAGCCTCGTCTCCTGCCTTGGGTGAGGCCGGGGCGCCGGGAGCCATCGCCTCGTCTGCTGCGCTAACTCCAACAGCCTCTAAAACGCGGCCAGCGGAGCGCGGGCAGCGCCGGGGGGAAGAGCCGGGCGACCTCGGCCGGGCAACCGCCACCCCCGAGGCGCCTCGCGCCGCCCAACGGCTCCGCGCGAGCCCAACGGCCGGCGGGAGCGGCGCGCGCGGGGCCCGGCGGCGCGGGGCAGAGGCGCAGGGGGCGCGGGGCCGGGAAGGGGCGGCGGCCCCGCGGCCAAGACGGCCGGGCCGGGCCGGGGGAAGCCTGTGCTGGGCCCGGAGGCGTCTGCACGGCCAAGGGCTTTCCCCGAGAAACAGACGGGGCTGCGCTGGCAGACCGCGTTCGGGTGTCGGGCCGGGGGGAGCCGCTCCTGCGGGCCGGGAGCCGACGAGCGAGGGGCGACCGGCGCTCCAGAAGCCTCGCTCAGCACACGCGGGAAAATCACCTCAGAAACCTCGGGATGATTTTTGTCTATTGAGGAAAGCAGTAACAAAGTCGATTATCTAGTTTCACAGGACATCTACCTGTTCCAGGAGGTGATGGCATACAGAAATGCAGAAGTCCAGAGCTCCCCGTCAAAATACCAGGGGAAAAGAGCCCATTACATTCAGTTGCCTCTCCTTTTAAACACGTGCAACAAATACCTAACTGCTTCAGTGCGCCTCGCCAAATGTACGCCACAGCTAATTAGCAGTGGCAGTTTTAAACGCTGCCAGTCAGTTTGTAAATGACACAGTTTCAGCTTTTTTTTAAAAAAGTTTCATTTAGCATAGAAAAATCAGCGAGATAAGAGATCCCTCCCAATGGTTTTACTCTCCAAGGTCGGGGGTGGGGGGGAGGAAATCAAATCCCCGGGGCTGCAATCCATAGGAACAGGGTTCTATGATATCTCCACTGTTACAACCGAGAGCACAAAGGCCGGCAAAGAAGTGCAAAGAGAGCGCCAAGTCTCGTTGCTCACGACTTCTATGGCCCAGTGCTTCATCTCTGAGGGCCCGCTCTGACGGGAGCTTCATAAAAAGGCAAGTGCCTTCAGTGAGAAACGGTTCTATTTTGGAAAATCTCTTTCCAACCAACATCAAAATGACACACCTTATGTTACGGACAAAGGACACCATGGAAGCAACCACTCGGCAAAACCACAGCAGGACTCACCCTCACTAGTTACGAGGCTGCTGATGCTTCGTGGAAAAGCAATTGGACCTCGATTGCTTTAGGACAGATGCCAGTATCTCAGTAAGGTTTCTCGAGTCCTGCTATAAGGTATCCTAAACACTGACTGAAAAGCATAAAGCTTTTATCAGGAACACAGAGCCTGCTTCTCCTGAACATCTGAAATCTCACAAACAGTTTCTTCCCCCTTTTAGTCCACAGTTATTTTCACAGCATCACTTAAGAGCAAGCACACAGAAAGAGAAGACGACTGTGCTTTCAGGAAGAGAAAGCAAATGCAGGGAAGTACGCCTTGCATGGGCCTAACGTGCGCCAGAACAGACCTTATATTATTTGTACTGTTTTGTTAAAATATTTCATACAAAAACTATAGAAGGAGAGCTGACGAAGCCCTCGTGTTAACTTCAAAGTCCACACTACCAGGACTTTCGGAAGAAAGCAGACACCCATCGCAGACGTACCTCGTACTCACAGAGCACTCCGGATCCTTTCCATCGGTCCTGCGCTGTCACCGCACAACAAAAGGGCAACCACGGAGAAACGCTGGCAGTTGACATTCTGCCGAGAGAGGAAAAAAAACCTTTAGCCCAAAGCTGGGTAGCAGTCCAAGGCCTCCTTCTTCCGTGGGGGTTTGCAGAGGCTGCAGCCGAGTGGAGGAAAAAGCATTGGGCACCATCTCTGGCACAGTAATTGATACCGGCCACTAGAGCTTGGCATTTTTTTGACTCGCTGGCAGCTTTACTTCCCCCAGAGCCACTTTCCCCAGCACACGCAGCTGACAGGCACAGACGCCTACGGACATTTTCTCGAGCCAAGCAGAGCCTAGGTCTCCTCACCCTATACGTCCTGAGCTGAATATTTTTCTTAAAGGGTGCAGCAACCACGTGTCCTTCCAAACTGCCTCCTTGCAACAAAGCAGCTGTTTTTCCCAGGCCGTTTCTCCAAACGGCCACGATCTTTTCAAACTGCCCTTGCGCCACCAAACCCGCGCAGGCTCCCTCCCAGCTTTTGGCTGCCCTTGGCTTTACCGGGCACACGCTCTATTCCCTCGCCCAACAGCAAAAGCAGGGCACGCTCTCAGACCAGAGCGCAACCCTGCGGGTGCCCGCGCACGCCCGGCTGCTTTGGCGAGGAGCCCCCGAGCGTCCCCGACAGCGCAGGCTGCACGCCCAAGCTCAGCTTCACCCGCACCCCTTTCAGAGGATGCGCAACTTGCCATTCGCTTCCTGACATGGCTGCTCTTCCTTCAGAAATTCCACTTGGAGCCAACATTTTCACAACGGGTTCAAGCAGTTACCTTCCTGCAATTACCAGCACTTTTACACAGACAAGTCACTTAACTGCTCTTCTAAAATTACCCGACTGAAAGTCACAGCCCTGAAAGAGGAGGGAAAAAGACAAGGAGAGCTCAGGCAGCAGCAGAGCTCTGCAGGCTGCCACCTGCAGTCAACATCGCACTCTCTTTTTGAAAGCACACACACACACACACACACACACACGCCCCCCCAAAAACTCACATCCCCACAAAACAAACAAACAAAAACCCCAGGACCTTGTGTCTTCCCCTCTCTCAGCAGACTGTCTCCTCAGAGCGTGACGTGCAGACCATCTGTACCCCGAGGACATTTGCCCGCAAGCAATATGTGTCCAGAAACGGCCCAGATCTCCACGAGTTGTGTCATTTTGGGGGGTTTCGTTATCATAACTCAATTGCATGGAGGGGCACGTTTGAGAGGAAACTCATTAACTTTTAAACGTAGCCTCTCCTTGGGCAAAAAAACTTGTTGGAGACGGTTGTGGGGAGCGCTGGGGAACTACCGAGGGCCCGGCCCCGCGTCCCTGCGGGGCGGCACCAGCTCGGCCCGGCCGCCGCTCGAGGACCGCCGCTCCGGGTTTCATTGCTCCGGCATCGCCAGCAGCGCACCCCAACCCCTCCCGGCCGAAGGGACCCCGCGGGAAGCCGGGCCCAGCCAGCCCCCTCCGACACCACAGTGACCACGCAGGCTCCCCGTGCCCCCCTCACGTCCCCCCGTCTCGCCTCGGGACCCCGCCGCCCCCTGCCTCACCTTGACGAGGTCCCGATGCTTCACGACGTGCTCGCCGCGGCCCCGGACCGGACCGCGACGACCCGCCCGCCAGGACCCGCTTTCCCCACGGGCCCCTCCGCGCCCGCTTCCACCTGCCCGCCATTTTCCCCACGCCCCCTTCCCTTCCGGCCCGCCGCCGACGGCCCGCCCACGCCGCGCGCCCATTGGCCATCGCCCACTCCGCTCCTAGGCAGCTGGGCTCCAGTGGTCGTCAATCCTCGCCGTCAATCCCCATCCTGCCCCGCCCCGGCGATGCGCTACGGCCAATCGGAGCGCGGCGAAGCGACGCCACCCGACCAATGGGAGCGCGGTGCCCGCGCTGTGATTGGCCCATTCTCCCGCGCATGCGCGCCACAGCGCTTGCCATGGTGAGGGCGCTGCGGCGGGGGCCGGTGCCATGGCGGCGGGGCCGTGCGGCCGGGCAGGCGGGATTCACCAAAACACGGCTTTTTCTTCTTAAAAACTGTAGAGGTTTATTTGCGAAAGCACGAAAAAAGCCTGGCGCACTGCCCGACCGGCGCTCCAGAAGCCTCGCTCAGCACATGCGGGAAAATCACCTCAGACGACGCGGAATCTGCCCGCGCAGGGGCTTCTTCTGGACTCCCATCGGTGAAGCCCCAAGCGGCCCGAGGCAGAAACCTCGCTTCTCCCCAGGTGCTCTGGGGACTTTACTCAGCACGAGCCCCAGCTTCGTCCTGTGCCCTGGGCGCCCATCGGTGACCTCCACAGAGAAAAGCCTGTTGGTCGAGAGGTTTTGGCCGGGATGTGGCCGAGACACCACAGAAGGTGCCTGACCTCGAAGAGGGTGTGAAACCAAAGGACGTGTCGCACGTGTTTGTTCTGCTGCAGCTGCTGACTTAGGCAGAAGACAGCAAAAAGTGGAACTTCTGGACCGCCCAGGACATGAAGTTAATCAGTGAAGCTGTTAACTACTCATTCATACTGCTCAGAGAAGAACACAGACAAATATTCCCACATTGCTGACTGTGCGGCCACACAAATCTGGTATCGGCCTCCCCGATAGACAACGTCCACAGCCTTCCCCCCGCCCAGAAGGCAGGTCACGTCGTCACAGAAAGAGATCAGGTTGGTTAAGCAGGACCTCCCTTTCCTAAACCCATGCTGGCTGGCCCTGATCCCTTGAGTTTTACTTCCCAAGAAGTGGAAAATATGACTTTGTTGATAGAAGCACAGTTTATATGCATTACAGAAAAACGTCCTCACAGCCATTTAAAAAACAATACAAGGAAAAACTTAACTTTATTTAGCTTTATCTATAAAACAACGAGTTAAAAAGTTGCTATGACATTGAGAACATGATGCCAGAGATAATTATAAAACAGCAATGAATGCTAAAAAAAACATTAACATCACAAATACTAAGAACAGTCCCAGTCCTGGGGAGCCAGCTGTGCACAGTGTTCTTCCTCCAAGGAGTCCACCACCTTTCAAAAACAAAAAAAAAACACAAAACAAAAAAACAAACCACAACCAAACAAAAAATAAGTTCAAAGGCATCGGGAAACAACCCCCCATTTTAAACATTTCCAACTTACTGGGAAGTAATTTACAGAAAGTAATTACAGAGGGAAAAAAATGGTCAGTGCTGATACGTTTTCTACAATCACACAATAGAGCACAAATGGGGAAAAAGCACTTCTCTTTACACCTACTCAGTTTTTAAAATCACGTCTACATTACCAGCCTTCAAAGTGCAAGCTACATATCTGCTGAATTAACTGAAGGCATAACAGGTGAGACGTAAGTTAAAATACCGCCACCAGTAGTTATACAACTAACCACGGATGCCAGTAGCCTACTTCAAACCCTGACCAACTTGGTGTTTTACTCCCTCCTGTGTGTTACCAGCCAAACACATATTCCATTGTTTAAAATGCCATACTTTCACCTTTCCTAGGAGATTCTCCGTCCAAAAACACCTAGAAGGCAGCGGGAAAGAGGAAGAGAGAAAACAGAATCAGCGATCACACAGTTAATTCTTTTTAAAATACACAGGGTTTTTTTCTTTTCCAAAGTGTTACTAGATTTTGACAAAATAGGTTTGAAAGATTTTCAAAACCTCTGGAATCACGTCAAGTCCTCAATCGCTTTATTTGATTCCTACTATCATCATTATTATCGTCATCACTACTGCTATTGTTATTATTATTTTTGAGACTGAACAGAGAGAGTTTGTACTTGAAACACATCTTGAAAGAAATGACAGGAGGAAAAGGTGAAGGCTAAGCTCACATTGAAGTGAACGTGCGTACAGCCTCATACAACTAAGAGGAGACAGCACACAGAAACACACGCTTCTGTTCCCCTTAACTTACCTGGTAGTCACTAGCGAAGGCTTTATATGGTGGTACGAGAGGTCTCATTGTGGGGAACCTTGTCGTATAATTTGCAGGCTGTACTGGTGTGCTGGCCACGGATTTTGTAGGTGGAGTGAAAACTGAAGACATCGGGGACGCAGAGCTTCTTGCAAAGTTTTCCATCACAGTCTTAAAAAGAGGCATGACATAATGTAAACAGATACTAAAAAGCTGTATTTCAACCCTTATTATCTAGAACTATTATCTAGGATCATTTGATAACGTATCTTCGCATCTCAAAGTCAGCAAAGACCACGGGTACATTGCCTGTCAGTACAGAGCACCACCAAGCATTTCCCCCACCGCAAGCATTGATACGTTGCATTATGCCATTGCGAAGCAGTGGAAGCTTGAAATCTCTTCCCTGCACGTACTCAGTGGCAGCCAAGTTTGAAAGAGTAGAGAGAAAATAGAAAAATTGTCAGACTTGCAGCAAGCCTCAAGCAGTATCTTTTTCTCAGGCCCAGCTGAACATACGTAGCATAACCACCTCTTTCTAAATACTTCTCAAAATCTTTGACCCGATCCCTACAGGAGCGACTCCAATCCTTTACCAACTTGCAGCTCTTGGCTCAGATTCAGTTTGCCAAGGAGTTTCACTCAGACCCCTTACCAAACGCTAGAAAGCAGTCAGAAGGCTCCGTTTCTGTAAGCTGGTGTTTAGAAGGGAATGCACGTCAAACGGAAGAGGCAGCGAGTGACTTGATGGGAACCACGAGTTCCCCAAGAGCCCAGAGGAAACAAGGTGGGAAATGACAACCAGCCTGGGGAGACCCAATTTGCCACATTTCAACTCAGCGGAGCAGAGCCTTCAACCAGCCTCAAGACAACAGGAATCCAGCAGCACATCTGGCAGGAGGTGGCTATCCAAAACACAGGATAGGAGTAGTCTCCAGTGGGGGCGGCAGCTCGCTCTGCTCAACACAGGGGGCACTGAGCCGGGCAACTAACTGCTCCTTTTAAATCAGAAGCCCAAGCACTCCTGTCAAGGCCATGCTATCTAGTTGCCAATTGCAAGGACGAGCTTTACAGACTAACGCCAAACCCACAAACGCATTGGTCTCCAGAATTCTCCCTTGCCTCCAAAAATACAGGTTAAGGATTATGGGCTTATTCATTGGTATTTGAAAGTGGACACACCGTGCACAAGAGACAGAAAATTCAAAGCAACAAAGACCAGAGACCTGACAATTACGTGTCTTGGATCGTTGCTTCTCGAGTTTCAGCTTTTGGGCAATTCAGTCATTGATACAAACTGGACGCCAAAACAGCAAAGAAGGTAAGAAGAGACCAGAAGCCCTACCAGAAGCCCGCACCTGTACGGTAACCAATGCAAAGAGTTGCAGGAATTCATGGGCAGAGCACTGTCGACGCCTAAAAACTAACAGCCCGTGATCAAATTAGCTTGAAATACAGCCAGCCCCACTCCAGCCACTATTGAAAAGAAAGGAACATGGTTTGGTGGCGGCAGGGTGACTTCCAAGCAGCACAGAACTTTCCAATCGTGAACCTTCTTGTCAGGAAATTTTGCCAAACACTTATGTAAGGTAGGAGAGACTCTGCCCACAGAAGTTAACTTCCTACGCTTTGCAATTCAAAACGGAAAAAATAGAAGACGTCGGGACAAATAAAGAGGAAGCCCAAAACCACAGTGCCTTCTACTTCAATAAAAACAACTGTTAACTTACTTTATCCGTACAGGGCTTGACACCGATCCTGATACATTCACCAAAAATTCTTCCATCTTTGCTTAAGGCTTTCCGGGCTTGAAGCTTAGACTGATAGCAAATATGCATCCAGTTTCCTGTGTCGGACACCTAGGTGAGATTAAGGGACAACTGTGACGCTCAGCCTTTTAAAGAACGAGCCAGAAGCTTTTCAGAAATTGATCTCAAGCTAAGACATACCACATGCTTTAATATGTTTCCATACTGAGCAAATCGTAGAAGAAGATAGGAAGCTGATGCTTGAGGAAATCTGAAACATGGGAGAAAATATGCAAAAAATTACAATGAGTAGTTTATGGAGTCTGGTGCTACAACAGAACCCTATGAAGGGTTTTCAGAAATCCAAAAGAGCCAAGGGCGTTCGTGCCATTTCAGAAGCAGCGACTTGAGGAATATTCTCAGCTAGGCTCTTTTACTTCACCACACCTCGATGGTTAGAAGGCTGCCTTTCTAACTTGAAAAAAAAAATAACAGGCAGCTTAAGTTCAGGTGCTTCACTAACATCGGTGCAGTTACTGGCTTTAACCACAGCTGTATTTCCGGCAGAACCTAGGAATGCCAGAAAAGAGCACGTCCAAGTACCTCTTTCCACACGTTGCCGAGATTTCAGCCCTGATTTTTCTAATACTTTGGAAATCCACTTACCCAAATACAGTTACCCATGCGGCATCCCATTGATCCTCTGACCTCTGGGAATCACCTCGAGTATAAAAAGGATCTGGCTGAGCAGGAGAAAGAGTCGTCTTCCTAGGCTGCCCAACGCTTGCAGGACCGAACATACTTGAAGCTGTCAAATTGAAATGGCATTCTTTCACAAATTACTTTTGCCAGACAGACAAGCTTAGGAGCCTACACGGAAAGAATCAAGTCAGTAGCAAGCATTTCATTTGCTTATGGAAGAGCCTGGGGGAGATTCACCTGCAGACACAGACAACCAGCAAATCAACCCGACCTTCACGTCTGCAAGCACGCTAGGAAATTTTATGACTCACACCCTAACTTTCCCCTTCAGCCCTGGACACCAGCAGCTGAACACAGACCCCAAACAGGAACAAGGCAGCACAATTAAGCTTAGCAAGAAGCCACAGGTTCATACAGAAGATAGGAAACTTTATGAAGATGGAAGAAGACCCATCCGTCTCAGTGGCTTCACTCAAGTACAACCACCTCTGTGCTCAGTTCAACAACACATTTTGAAGAAGGCGTAAGTAAAGCTGATTGCAATTCAGTCGCTCTCAGAGTGGAAAAGTATTTCACATCCACGTACCTTTTGCAAAGCTAGTAAAGAAAGATGCCACTCCTTCATAAATTAGCAAGGAGCTGATGCAGCAATGATTTTTGTCTATTGAGGAAAGCAGTAAGAGAGCCGATTATCTGTTTTGACAGGACATCTACCTGATCCAGGAGTTGATGGCACGCTTCCAACCAATGGGCTCTGTGTTACAGAAAAGCTGGCCTGCATTAAAACACAGAAAGCGTAACAAATCATTCTTACAGGTACACTTCTCGGATCAGCAGAGATCATTTCCAGGGAACTTAAGCACCAGACAAGAAGAGTAACTGTTTGCCTTAAGTTACTCCTGGCTTTTAAGACTAAGAACAGACGTTTCCACGTAGACTTAATACAAGACGACTAAAAGTTGTTCATGAAAAGTTATGTGACAATGTTTTTACATTCTGACATAGAGTCTAGCAGAGAGTCTGGACATCCAGGAGCCTCAACTCTTACGTTCTGGAATTTCCAGCTGATTACTCAGCCTTACAAGGTCTACAAGAAGAAAGCTTAGTTAGGCTTAGGG
This sequence comes from Larus michahellis, assembly GCF_964199755.1. NCBI lineage: Eukaryota > Metazoa > Chordata > Aves > Charadriiformes > Laridae > Larus > Larus michahellis. Next base: position 21,485,059 of record NC_133904.1, read on the forward strand.
TGAGCTTTAGGTAACAGGATCTGAAAAAACCCTTACCTAACACCAATCCCGTATGCTTTGGGAAACCAAGTAGCTTTAGGTACTGACGCTCAGAAACTTATAGGTTAACTTCTTCAAAACAGGCATCTCACTGTTGCTGGAGTAGAGCAACTCACGCATTCACCTGCCTCCCAACGGAAAGGATGCCAGGATCACAAGTCACCAGCATCCGATGTTCACTGTCTAAAAGGCTTAGAAATCATGAGAGCATCACCCCCACTTGTAAGCCTCCGCACTCGCTTCCTTTTCCTCTCAACCACTTAGCGCAACTGCACTGAAGGAGTTATTTCTTTTTAACATAGAAGGATTTCAACATCCCAAACTATTTCAGTACATTTTTAGCCCGAACCATGGCATTTTGTAGGTACAAGATCAAACAAACTGGAGCACCAGGAGGCCTAGCGACATGCCTTCTGATAGCTGCTCATTTTTATTGGGGCTTTTTTAAATATCCTGTCCTTTAGGACAGTCGGGTTCCCTCCTTCCCAGAGAACTCAAACTTGCAGAATAAACTTTTCAGAAGGCAACACACACACAAAAGACTGCTCATTCAGTGAGGCCTTCTCCTTGTATCAACAGAATCGCGTTCACCAAAAAAGAACCAACTATCACTTGACTGCTCAGTTGAAGGAGGTAGCGGCGCTTATTGTTAGAATGACCTTCTAGAAATTTTACTGTTACTCTTTCAAAATCAACCCCACCTCCCGGCCCAACGTTTGGTGAGATATCGCTCTCAGCGCAAAATTCCTCCTAGTTCAGGACATGCCTCTAGTGCCCACAAAAAGAAAAGATAACACATATTTGGACCCTTCTGGCAATCAGCAGCCCAATACATTTACCGGAGGGTGAAAAGCTGCAACAAGACTGCATTTGTCATGGACAAAGCATAGCAGAGGCAGGATTTGCATTTGTCATTCTCTACAGTACCCAAACTCAAACCCAGTAGGAGACAGCTCCACCACTGCAGCTCGCGTTTGGGCCGCACAGGAACAGGCTCACCAAGCAACCAGACTACGCGACAGCATGAGCCGAAGAACCCACCAGGCATTCTGCTACGGCAGTTGATACAACTCAGTTAAAAGAATTCACTGAAGCAGGAAACTACCTCACGTCTTCCCCTACGAGCAGGCTGGTGTCTAAGCCACTTACTGGTATTCTTGAGCCTAGAGGTGTTGATCCAAGTCGCGGTCTAAAGGATTCGTCACGCAGGCTTCTGACTGGTGGAGCACCACTTCTATCTTTACCCTTAGGGACTTCTGGTAGTGAGGACGATAACCCTGCAATCAAAAGGAACAAATGAAGAGCCTGAGAAGTCTTGGAATTTTACTCTGCTGCTACTTGTTCTTGAAAGTTCAACAGGAATTTTGGCCAGGGAAGGCTGTTGATTCTTTCACTGGAGGCCTGCAAAACCATCTGGCCTACCAAACTCTTCAGGTTGGATTGTTCTATGTAAATATCGCACAGGTGTCACAACCTGCTTCCTTACACAAGTATCAAGAATTAAACTGACTGAAAGACCTTGGCATATCTCTGAACATTTTGTATGTTTACCCCAAGGGGAAAAAAAAAAAAAACAACCAACCAGAGAAACAAAAAACCCCAGAGACATCCAAGAACTGTTACAGTGTATTCTACAAAGCACTCTCCTCCCAGCAAGGTTTCCAGTTCCAGTGACATACTTAACCACCCCTTCTGGGAGGCCTGTGTTACCGTCTTCCTGGTTCCCTCTTGCCTCGAGTTGACACCCTGAGGCTGTAGTAAACCCTTTTAAAAACTACCAGGTGAAATTCACATGACTATTTTCAATTTCATGAATATTTCCCTCAGCGGCTTGTATTGGAGGCACCGGGGGGTGGCAGGGCAGACAAGATCGTCAAGCAGGAGAGCAGGAGACCACCAACCCTAGACTATCTCAAGTTGGAAGGGACCCATAGGGATCACGGAGTCCAATTCTGCTTGAAATTGAAAGACAGGAGTATCGACAATTATCTTGACCAAATTTTGACTTTCAGGACAAGTTTTCAGCACGCAACCAACTCTGACCTGCAAGTAGTGCCCAAAATTCCCACACGCTGACTGTGCGGCCGCGTAAATCTGGTACGGGCCGACCCACTGAATCGGGTAAAGCGCCCGTGAGGAACTCGGGCAGAAACCGAGCCTCGTCTCCTGCCTTGGGTGAGGCCGGGGCGCCGGGAGCCATCGCCTCGTCTGCTGCGCTAACTCCAAAAGCCTCTAAAACGCGGCCAGCGGAGCACGGGCAGCGCCGGGGGGAAGAGCCGGGCGACCTCGGCCGGGCAACCGCCACCCCCGAGGCGCCTCGCGCCGCCCAACGGCTCCGCGCGAGCCCAACGGCCGGCGGGAGCGGCGCGCGCGGGGCCCGGCGGCGCGGGGCAGAGGCGCAGGGGGCGCGGGGCCGGGAAGGGGCGGCGGCCCCGCGGCCAAGACGGCCGGGCCGGGCCGGGCCGGGCCGGGGGAAGCCTGTGCTGGGCCCGGAGGCGTCTGCACGGCCAAGGGCTTTCCCCGAGAAACAGACGGGGCTGCGCTGGCAGACCGCGTTCGGGTGTCGGGCCGGGGGGAGCCGCTCCTGCGGGCCGGGAGCCGACGAGCGAGGGGCGACCGGCGCTCCAGAAGCCTCGCTCAGCACACGCGGGAAAATCACCTCAGAAACCTCGGGATGATTTTTGTCTATTGAGGAAAGCAGTAACAAAGTCGATTATCTAGTTTCACAGGACATCTACCTGTTCCAGGAGGTGATGGCATACAGAAATGCAGAAGTCCAGAGCTCCCCGTCAAAATACCAGGGGAAAAGAGCCCATTACATTCAGTTGCCTCTCCTTTTAAACACGTGCAACAAATACCTAACTGCTTCAGTGCGCCTCGCCAAGTGTACGCCACAGCTAATTAGCAGTGGCAGTTTTAAACGCTGCCAGTCAGTTTGTAAATGACACAGTTTCAGCTTTTTTTTAAAAAAGTTTCATTTAGCATAGAAAAATCAGCGAGATAAGAGATCCCTCCCAATGGTTTTACTCTGGAAGGTCGGGGGTGGGGGGGAGGAAATCAAATCCCCGGGGCTGCAATCCATAGGAACAGGGTTCTATGATATCTCCACTGTTACAACCGAGAGCACAAAGGCCGGCAAAGAAGTGCAAAGAGAGCGCCAAGTCTCGTTGCTCACGACTTCTATGGCCCAGTGCTTCATCTCTGAGGGCCCGCTCTGACGGGAGCTTCATAAAAAGGCAAGTGCCTTCAGTGAGAAACGGTTCTATTTTGGAAAATCTCTTTCCAACCAACATCAAAATGACACACCTTATGTTACGGACAAAGGACACCATGGAAGCAACCACTCGGCAAAACCACAGCAGGACTCACCCTCACTAGTTACGAGGCTGCTGATGCTTCGTGGAAAAGCAATTGGACCTCGATTGCTTTAGGACAGATGCCAGTATCTCAGTAAGGTTTCTCGAGTCCTGCTATAAGGTATCCTAAACACTGACTGAAAAGCATAAAGCTTTTATCAGGAACACAGAGCCTGCTTCTCCTGAACATCTGAAATCTCACAAACAGTTTCTTCCCCCTTTTAGTCCACAATTATTTTCACAGCATCACTTAAGAGCAAGCACACAGAAAGAGAAGACGACTGTGCTTTCAGGAAGAGAAAGCAAATGCAGGGAAGTACGCCTTGCATGGGCCTAACGTGCGCCAGAACAGACCTTATATTATTTGTACTGTTTTGTTAAAATATTTCATACAAAAACTATAGAAGGAGAGCTGACGAAGCCCTCGTGTTAACTTCAAAGTCCACACTACCAGGACTTTCGGAAGAAAGCAGACACCCATCGCAGACGTACCTCGTACTCACAGAGCACTCCGGATCCTTTCCATCGGTCCTGCGCTGTCACCGCACAACAAAAGGGCAACCACGGAGAAACGCTGGCAGTTGACATTCTGCCGAGAGAGGAAAAAAAACCTTTAGCCCAAAGCTGGGTAGCAGTCCAAGGCCTCCTTCTTCCGTGGGGGTTTGCAGAGGCTGCAGCCGAGTGGAGGAAAAAGCATTGGGCACCATCTCTGGCACAGTAATTGATACCGGCCACTAGAGCTTGGCATTTTTTTGACTCGCTGGCAGCTTTACTTCCCCCAGAGCCACTTTCCCCAGCACACGCAGCTGACAGGCACAGACGCCTACGGACATTTTCTCGAGCCAAGCAGAGCCTAGGTCTCCTCACCCTATACGTCCTGAGCTGAATATTTTTCTTAAAGGGTGCAGCAACCACGTGTCCTTCCAAACTGCCTCCTTGCAACAAAGCAGCTGTTTTTCCCAGGCCGTTTCTCCAAACGGCCACGATCTTTTCAAACTGCCCTTGCGCCACCAAACCTGCGCAGGCTCCCTCCCAGCTTTTGGCTGCCCTTGGCTTTACCGGGCACACGCTCTATTCCCTCGCCCAACAGCAAAAGCAGGGCACGCTCTCAGACCAGAGCGCAACCCTGCGGGTGCCCGCGCACGCCCGGCTGCTTTGGCGAGGAGCCCCCGAGCGTCCCCGACAGCGCAGGCTGCACGCCCAAGCTCAGCTTCACCCGCACCCCTTTCAGAGGATGCGCAACTTGCCATTCGCTTCCTGACATGGCTGCTCTTCCTTCAGAAATTCCACTTGGAGCCAACATTTTCACAACGGGTTCAAGCAGTTACCTTCCTGCAATTACCAGCACTTTTACACAGACAAGTCACTTAACTGCTCTTCTAAAATTACCCGACTGAAAGTCACAGCCCTGAAAGAGGAGGGAAAAAGACAAGGAGAGCTCAGGCAGCAGCAGAGCTCTGCAGGCTGCCACCTGCAGTCAACATCGCACTCTCTTTTTGAAAGCACACACACACACACACACACACACACGCCCCCCCAAAAACTCACATCCCCACAAAACAAACAAACAAAAACCCCAGGACCTTGTGTCTTCCCCTCTCTCAGCAGACTGTCTCCTCAGAGCGTGACGTGCAGACCATCTGTACCCCGAGGACATTTGCCCGCAAGCAATATGTGTCCAGAAACGGCCCAGATCTCCACGAGTTGTGTCATTTTGGGGGGTTTCGTTATCATAACTCAATTGCATGGAGGGGCACGTTTGAGAGGAAACTCATTAACTTTTAAACGTAGCCTCTCCTTGGGCAAAAAAACTTGTTGGAGACGGTTGTGGGGAGCGCTGGGGAACTACCGAGGGCCCGGCCCCGCGTCCCTGCGGGGCGGCACCAGCTCGGCCCGGCCGCCGCTCGAGGACCGCCGCTCCGGGTTTCATTGCTCCGGCATCGCCAGCAGCGCACCCCAACCCCTCCCGGCCGAAGGGACCCCGCGGGAAGCCGGGCCCAGCCAGCCCCCTCCGACACCACAGTGACCACGCAGGCTCCCCGTGCCCCCCTCACGTCCCCCCGTCTCGCCTCGGGACCCCGCCGCCCCCTGCCTCACCTTGACGAGGTCCCGATGCTTCACGACGTGCTCGCCGCGGCCCCGGACCGGACCGCGACGACCCGCCCGCCAGGACCCGCTTTCCCCACGGGCCCCTCCGCGCCCGCTTCCACCTGCCCGCCATTTTCCCCACGCCCCCTTCCCTTCCGGCCCGCCGCCGACGGCCCGCCCACGCCGCGCGCCCATTGGCCATCGCCCACTCCGCTCCTAGGCAGCTGGGCTCCAGTGGTCGTCAATCCTCGCCGTCAATCCCCATCCTGCCCCGCCCCGGCGATGCGCTACGGCCAATCGGAGCGCGGCGAAGCGACGCCACCCGACCAATGGGAGCGCGGTGCCCGCGCTGTGATTGGCCCATTCTCCCGCGCATGCGCGCCACAGCGCTTGCCATGGTGAGGGCGCTGCGGCGGGGGCCGGTGCCATGGCGGCGGGGCCGTGCGGCCGGGCAGGCGGGATTCACCAAAACACGGCTTTTTCTTCTTAAAAACTGTAGAGGTTTATTTGCGAAAGCACGAAAAAAGCCTGGCGCACTGCCCGACCGGCGCTCCAGAAGCCTCGCTCAGCACATGCGGGAAAATCACCTCAGACGACGCGGAATCTGCCCGCGCAGGGGCTTCTTCTGGACTCCCATCGGTGAAGCCCCAAGCGGCCCGAGGCAGAAACCTCGCTTCTCCCCAGGTGCTCTGGGGACTTTACTCAGCACGAGCCCCAGCTTCGTCCTGTGCCCTGGGCGCCCATCGGTGACCTCCACAGAGAAAAGCCTGTTGGTCGAGAGGTTTTGGCCGGGATGTGGCCGAGACACCACAGAAGGTGCCTGACCTCGAAGAGGGTGTGAAACCAAAGGACGTGTCGCACGTGTTTGTTCTGCTGCAGCTGCTGACTTAGGCAGAAGACAGCAAAAAGTGGAACTTCTGGACCGCCCAGGACATGAAGTTAATCAGTGAAGCTGTTAACTACTCATTCATACTGCTCAGAGAAGAACACAGACAAATATTCCCACATTGCTGACTGTGCGGCCACACAAATCTGGTATCGGCCTCCCCGATAGACAACGTCCACAGCCTTCCCCCCGCCCAGAAGGCAGGTCACGTCGTCACAGAAAGAGATCAGGTTGGTTAAGCAGGACCTCCCTTTCCTAAACCCATGCTGGCTGGCCCTGATCCCTTGAGTTTTACTTCCCAAGAAGTGGAAAATATGACTTTGTTGATAGAAGCACAGTTTATATGCATTACAGAAAAACGTCCTCACAGCCATTTAAAAAACAATACAAGGAAAAACTTAACTTTATTTAGCTTTATCTATAAAACAACGAGTTAAAAAGTTGCTATGACATTGAGAACATGATGCCAGAGATAATTATAAAACAGCAATGAATGCTAAAAAAAACATTAACATCACAAATACTAAGAACAGTCCCAGTCCTGGGGAGCCAGCTGTGCACAGTGTTCTTCCTCCAAGGAGTCCACCACCTTTCAAAAACAAAAAAAAAACACAAAACAAAAAAACAAACCACAACCAAACAAAAAATAAGTTCAAAGGCATCGGGAAACAACCCCCCATTTTAAACATTTCCAACTTACTGGGAAGTAATTTACAGAAAGTAATTACAGAGGGAAAAAAATGGTCAGTGCTGATACGTTTTCTACAATCACACAATAGAGCACAAATGGGGAAAAAGCACTTCTCTTTACACCTACTCAGTTTTTAAAATCACGTCTACATTACCAGCCTTCAAAGTGCAAGCTACATATCTGCTGAATTAACTGAAGGCATAACAGGTGAGACGTAAGTTAAAATACCGCCACCAGTAGTTATACAACTAACCACGGATGCCAGTAGCCTACTTCAAACCCTGACCAACTTGGTGTTTTACTCCCTCCTGTGTGTTACCAGCCAAACACATATTCCATTGTTTAAAATGCCATACTTTCACCTTTCCTAGGAGATTCTCCGTCCAAAAACACCTAGAAGGCAGCGGGAAAGAGGAAGAGAGAAAACAGAATCAGCGATCACACAGTTAATTCTTTTTAAAATACACAGGGTTTTTTTCTTTTCCAAAGCGTTACTAGATTTTGACAAAATAGGTTTGAAAGATTTTCAAAACCTCTGGAATCACGTCAAGTCCTCAATCGCTTTATTTGATTCCTACTATCATCATTATTATCGTCATCACTACTGCTATTGTTATTATTATTTTTGAGACTGAACAGAGAGAGTTTGTACTTGAAACACATCTTGAAAGAAATGACAGGAGGAAAAGGTGAAGGCTAAGCTCACATTGAAGTGAACGTGCGTACAGCCTCATACAACTAAGAGGAGACAGCACACAGAAACACACGCTTCTGTTCCCCTTAACTTACCTGGTAGTCACTAGCGAAGGCTTTATATGGTGGTACGAGAGGTCTCATTGTGGGGAACCTTGTCGTATAATTTGCAGGCTGTACTGGTGTGCTGGCCACGGATTTTGTAGGTGGAGTGAAAACTGAAGACATCGGGGACGCAGAGCTTCTTGCAAAGTTTTCCATCACAGTCTTAAAAAGAGGCATGACATAATGTAAACAGATACTAAAAAGCTGTATTTCAACCCTTATTATCTAGAACTATTATCTAGGATCATTTGATAACGTATCTTCGCATCTCAAAGTCAGCAAAGACCACGGGTACATTGCCTGTCAGTACAGAGCACCACCAAGCATTTCCCCCACCGCAAGCATTGATACGTTGCATTATGCCATTGCGAAGCAGTGGAAGCTTGAAATCTCTTCCCTGCACGTACTCAGTGGCAGCCAAGTTTGAAAGAGTCGAGAGAAAATAGAAAAATTGTCAGACTTGCAGCAAGCCTCAAGCAGTATCTTTTTCTCAGGCCCAGCTGAACATACGTGGCACAACCACCTCTTTCTAAATACTTCTCAAAATCTTTGACCCGATCCCTACAGGAGCGACTCCAATCCTTTACCAACTTGCAGCTCTTGGCTCAGATTCAGTTTGCCACGGAGTTTCACTCAGTCCCCTTACCAAACGCTAGAAAGCGGTCAGAAGGCTCCGTTTCTGTAAGCTGGTGTTTAGAAGGGAATGCACGTCAAACGGAAGAGGCAGCGAGTGACTTGATGGGAACCACGAGTTCCCCAAGAGCCCAGAGGAAACAAGGTGGGAAATGACAACCAGCCTGGGGAGACCCAATTTGCCACATTTCAACTCAGCGGAGCAGAGCCTTCAACCAGCCTCAAGACAACAGGAATCCAGCAGCACATCTGGCAGGAGGTGGCTATCCAAAACACAGGATAGGAGTAGTCTCCAGTGGGGGCGGCAGCTCGCTCTGCTCAACACAGGGGGCACTGAGCCGGGCAACTAACTGCTCCTTTTAAATCAGAAGCCCAAGCACTCCTGTCAAAGCCATGCTATCTAGTTGCCAATTGCAAGGACGAGCTTTACAGACTAACGCCAAACCCACAAACGCATTGGTCTCCAGAATTCTCCCTTGCCTCCAAAAATACAGGTTAAGGATTATGGGCTTATTCATTGGTATTTGAAAGTGGACACACCGTGCACAAGAGACAGAAAATTCAAAGCAACAAAGACCAGAGACCTGACAATTACGTGTCTTGGATCGTTGCTTCTCGAGTTTCAGCTTTTGGGCAATTCAGTCATTGATACAAACTGGACGCCAAAACTGCAAAGAAGGTAAGAAGAGACCAGAAGCCCTACCAGAAGCCCGCACCTGTACGGTAACCAATGCAAAGGGTTGCAGGAATTCATGGGCAGAGCACTGTCGACGCCTAAAAACTAACAGCCCGTGATCAAATTAGCTTGAAATACAGCCAGCCCCACTCCAGCCACTATTGAAAAGAAAGGAACATGGTTTGGTGGGGGCAGGGTGACTTCCAAGCAGCACAGAACTTTCCAATCGTGAACCTTCTCGGCAGGAAATTTTGCCAAACGCTTATGTAAGGTAGGAGAGACTCTGCCCACAGAAGTTACGTTCCTAGGCTTTGCAATTCAAAACGGAAAAAATAGAAGACGTCGGGACAAATAAAGAGGAAGCCCAAAACCACAGTGCCTTCTACTTCAATAAAAACAACTGTTAACTTACTTTATCCGTACAGGGCTTGACACCAATCCTGATACATTCACCAAAAATTCTTCCATCTTTGCTTAAGGCTTTCCGGGCTTGAAGCTTAGACTGATAGCAAATATGCATCCAGTTTCCTGTGTCGGACACCTAGGTGAGATTAAGGGACAACTGTGACGCTCAGCCTTTTAAAGAACGAGCCAGAAGCTTTTCAGAAATTGATCTCAAGCTAAGACATACCACATGCTTTAATATGTTTCCATACTGAGCAAATCGTAGAAGAAGATAGGAAGCTGATGCTTGAGGAAATCTGAAACATGGGAGAAAATATGCAAAAAATTACAATGAGTAGTTTATGGAGTCTGGTGCTACAACAGAACCCTATGAAGGGTTTTCAGAAATCCAAAAGAGCCAAGGGCGTTCGTGCCATTTCAGAAGCAGCGACTTGAGGAATATTCTCAGCTAGGCTCTTTTACTTCACCACACCTCGATGGTTAGAAGGCTGCCTTTCTAACTTGAAAAAAAAAATAACAGGCAGCTTAAGTTCAGGTGCTTCACTAACATCGGTGCAGTTACTGGCTTTAACCACAGCTGTATTTCCGGCAGAACCTAGGAATGCCAGAAAAGAGCACGTCCAAGTACCTCTTTCCACACGTTGCCGAGATTTCAGCCCTGATTTTTCTAATACTTTGGAAATCCACTTACCCAAATACAGTTACCCATGCGGCATCCCATTGATCCTCTGACCTCTGGGAATCACCTCGAGTATAAAAAGGATCTGGCTGAGCAGGAGAAAGAGTCGTCTTCCTAGGCTGCCCAACGCTTGCAGGACCGAACATACTTGAAGCTGTCAAATTGAAATGGCATTCTTTCACAAATTACTTTTGCCAGACAGACAAGCTTAGGAGCCTACACGGAAAGAATCAAGTCAGTAGCAAGCATTTCATTTGCTTATGGAAGAGCCTGGGGGAGATTCACCTGCAGACACAGACAACCAGCAAATCAACCCGACCTTCACGTCTGCAAGCACGCTAGGAAATTTTATGACTCACACCCTAACTTTCCCCTTCAGCCCTGGACACCAGCAGCTGAACACAGACCCCAAACAGGAACAAGGCAGCACAATTAAGCTTAGCAAGAAGCCACAGGTTCATACAGAAGATAGGAAACTTTATGAAGATGGAAGAAGACCCATCCGTCTCAGTGGCTTCACTCAAGTACAACCACCTCTGTGCTCAGTTCAACAACACATTTTGAAGAAGGCGTAAGTAAAGTTGATTGCAATTCAGTCGCTCTCAGAGTGGAAAAGTATTTCACATCCACGTACCTTTTGCAAAGCTAGTAAAGAAAGATGCCACTCCTTCATAAATTAGCAAGGAGCTGATGCAGCAATGATTTTTGTCTATTGAGGAAAGCAGTAAGGGAGCCGATTATCTGTTTTGACAGGACATCTACCTGATCCAGGAGTTGATGGCACGCTTCCAACCAATGGGCTCTGTGTTACAGAAAAGCTGGCCTGCATTAAAACACAGAAAGCGTAACAAATCATTCTTACAGGTACACTTCTCGGATCAGCAGAGATCATTTCCAGGGAACTTAAGCACCAGACAAGAAGAGTAACTGTTTGCCTTAAGTTACTCCTGGCTTTTAAGACTAAGAACAGACGTTTCCACGTAGACTTAATACAAGACGACTAAAAGTTGTTCATGAAAAGTTATGTGACAATGTTTTTACATTCTGACATAGAGTCTAGCAGAGAGTCTGGACATCCAGGAGCCTCAACTCTTACGTTCTGGAATTTCCAGCTGATTACTCAGCCTTACAAGGTCTACAAGAAGAAAGCTTAGTTAGGCTTAGGGTGAGCTTTAGGTAACAGGATCTGAAAAAACCCTTACCTAACACCAATCCCGTATGCTTTGGGAAACCAAGTAGCTTTAGGTACTGACGCTCAGAAACTTATAGGTTAACTTCTTCAAAACAGGCATCTCACTGTTGCTGGAGTAGAGCAACTCACGCATTCACCTGCCTCCCGACGGAAAGGATGCCAGGATCACAAGTCACCAGCATCCGATTTTCACTGTCTAAAAGGCTTAGAAATCATGAGAGCATCACCCCCACTTGTAAGCCTCCGCACTCGCTTCCTTTTCCTCTCAACGACTGAGCGCAACTGCACTGAAGGAGTTATTTCTTTTTAACATAGAAGGATTTCAACATCCCAAACTATTTCAGTACATTTTTAGCCCGAACCATGGCATTTGGTAGGTACAAGATCAAACAAACTGGAGCACCAGGAGGCCTAGCGACATGCCTTCTGATAGCTGCTCATTTTTATTGGGGCTTTTTTAAATATCCTGTCCTTTAGGACAGTCGGGTTCCCTCCTTCCCAGAGAACTCAAACTTGCAGAATAAACTTTTCAGAAGGCAACACGCACACAAAAGACTGCTCATTCAGTGAGGCCTTCTCCTTGTATCAACAGAATCATGTTCACCAAAAAAGAACCAACTATCACTTGACTGCTCAGTTGAAGGAGGTAGCGGCGCTTATTGTTAGAATGACCTTCTAGAAATTTTACTGTTACTCTTTCAAAATCAACCCCACCTCCCGGCCCAAAGTTTGGTGAGATATCGCTCTCAGCGCAAAATTCCTCCTAGTTCAGGAAATGCCTCTAGTGCCCACAAAAAGAAAAGATAACACATATTTGGACCCTTCTGGCAATCAGCAGCCCAATACATTTACCGGACGGTGAAAAGCTGCAACAAGACTGCATTTGTCATGGACAAAGCATAGCAGAGGCAGGATTTGCATTTGTCATTCTCTACAGTACCCAAACTCAAACCCAGTAGGAGACAGCTCCACCACTGCAGCTCGCGTTTGGGCCGCACAGGAACAGGCTCACCAAGCAACCAGACTACGCGACAGCATGAGCCGAAGAACCCACCAGGCATTCTGCTACGGCAGTTGATACAACTCAGTTAAAAGAATTCACTGAAGCAGGAAACTACCTCACATCTTCCCCTACGAGCAGGCTGGTGTCTAAGCCACTTACTGGTATTCTTGAGCCTAGAGGTGTTGATCCAAGTCGCGGTCTAAAGAATTCGTCACGCAGGCTTCTGACTGGTGGAGCACCACTTCTATCTTTACCCTTAGGGACTTCTGGTAGTGAGGACGATAACCCTGCAATCAAAAGGAACAAATGAAGAGCCTGAGAAGTCTTGGAATTTTACTCTGCTGCTACTTGTTCTTGAAAGTTCAACAGGAATTTTGGCCAGGGAAGGCTGTTGATTCTTTCACTGGAGGCCTGCAAAACCATCTGGCCTACCAAACTCTTCAGGTTGGATTGTTCTATGTAAATATCGCACAGGTGTCACAACCTGCTTCCTTACACACGTATCAAGAATTAAACTGACTGAAAGACCTTGGCATATCTCTGAACATTTTGTATGTTTACCCCAAGGGGAAAAAAAAAAACAACAACCAACCAGAGAAACAAAAAACCCCAGAGACATCCAAGAACTGTTACAGTGTATTCTACAAAGCACTCTCCTCCCAGCAAGGTTTCCAGTTCCAGTGACATACTTAACCACCCCTTCTGGGAGGCCTGTGTTACCGTCTTCCTGGTTCCCTCTTGCCTCGAGTTGACACCCTGAGGCTGTAGTAAACCCTTTTAAAAACTACCAGGTGAAATTCACATGACTATTTTCAATTTCATGAATATTTCCCTCAGCGGCTTGTATTGGAGGCACCGGGGGGTGGCAGGGCAGACAAGATCGTCAAGCAGGAGAGCAGGAGACCACCAACCCTAGACTATCTCAAGTTGGAAGGGACCCATAGGGATCACGGAGTCCAATTCTGCTTGAAATTGAAAGACAGGAGTATCGACAATTATCTTGACCAAATTTTGACTTTCAGGACAAGTTTTCAGCACGCAACCAACTCTGACCTGCAAGTAGTGCCCAAAATTCCCACACGCTGACTGTGCGGCCGCGTAAATCTGGTACGGGCCGACCCACTGAATCGGGTAAAGCGCCCGTGAGGAACTCGGGCAGAAACCGAGCCTCGTCTCCTGCCTTGGGTGAGGCCGGGGCGCCGGGAGCCATCGCCTCGTCTGCTGCGCTAACTCCAACAGCCTCTAAAACGCGGCCAGCGGAGCGCGGGCAGCGCCGGGGGGAAGAGCCGGGCGACCTCGGCCGGGCAACCGCCACCCCCGAGGCGCCTCGCGCCGCCCAACGGCTCCGCGCGAGCCCAACGGCCGGCGGGAGCAGCGCGCGCGGGGCCCGGCGGCGCGGGGCAGAGGCGCAGGGGGCGCGGGGCCGGGAAGGGGCGGCGGCCCCGCGGCCAAGACGGCCGGGCCGGGCCGGGCCGGGCCGGGGGAAGCCTGTGCTGGGCCCGGAGGCGTCTGCACGGCCAAGGGCTTTCCCCGAGAAACAGACGGGGCTGCGCTGGCAGACCGCGTTCGGGTGTCGGGCCGGGGGGAGCCGCTCCTGCGGGCCGGGAGCCGACGAGCGAGGGGCGACCGGCGCTCCAGAAGCCTCGCTCAGCACACGCGGGAAAATCACCTCAGAAACCTCGGGATGATTTTTGTCTATTGAGGAAAGCAGTAACAAAGTCGATTATCTAGTTTCACAGGACATCTACCTGTTCCAGGAGGTGATGGCATACAGAAATGCAGAAGTCCAGAGCTCCCCGTCAAAATACCAGGGGAAAAGAGCCCATTACATTCAGTTGCCTCTCCTTTTAAACACGTGCAACAAATACCTAACTGCTTCAGTGCGCCTCGCCAAATGTACGCCACAGCTAATTAGCAGTGGCAGTTTTAAACGCTGCCAGTCAGTTTGTAAATGACACAGTTTCAGCTTTTTTTTAAAAAAGTTTCATTTAGCATAGAAAAATCAGCGAGATAAGAGATCCCTCCCAATGGTTTTACTCTCCAAGGTCGGGGGTGGGGGGGAGGAAATCAAATCCCCGGGGCTGCAATCCATAGGAACAGGGTTCTATGATATCTCCACTGTTACAACCGAGAGCACAAAGGCCGGCAAAGAAGTGCAAAGAGAGCGCCAAGTCTCGTTGCTCACGACTTCTATGGCCCAGTGCTTCATCTCTGAGGGCCCGCTCTGACGGGAGCTTCATAAAAAGGCAAGTGCCTTCAGTGAGAAACGGTTCTATTTTGGAAAATCTCTTTCCAACCAACATCAAAATGACACACCTTATGTTACGGACAAAGGACACCATGGAAGCAACCACTCGGCAAAACCACAGCAGGACTCACCCTCACTAGTTACGAGGCTGCTGATGCTTCGTGGAAAAGCAATTGGACCTCGATTGCTTTAGGACAGATGCCAGTATCTCAGTAAGGTTTCTCGAGTCCTGCTATAAGGTATCCTAAACACTGACTGAAAAGCATAAAGCTTTTATCAGGAACACAGAGCCTGCTTCTCCTGAACATCTGAAATCTCACAAACAGTTTCTTCCCCCTTTTAGTCCACAATTATTTTCACAGCATCACTTAAGAGCAAGCACACAGAAAGAGAAGACGACTGTGCTTTCAGGAAGAGAAAGCAAATGCAGGGAAGTACGCCTTGCATGGGCCTAACGTGCGCCAGAACAGACCTTATATTATTTGTACTGTTTTGTTAAAATATTTCATACAAAAACTATAGAAGGAGAGCTGACGAAGCCCTCGTGTTAACTTCAAAGTCCACACTACCAGGACTTTCGGAAGAAAGCAGACACCCATCGCAGACGTACCTCGTACTCACAGAGCACTCCGGATCCTTTCCATCGGTCCTGCGCTGTCACCGCACAACAAAAGGGCAACCACGGAGAAACGCTGGCAGTTGACATTCTGCCGAGAGAGGAAAAAAAACCTTTAGCCCAAAGCTGGGTAGCAGTCCAAGGCCTCCTTCTTCCGTGGGGGTTTGCAGAGGCTGCAGCCGAGTGGAGGAAAAAGCATTGGGCACCATCTCTGGCACAGTAATTGATACCGGCCACTAGAGCTTGGCATTTTTTTGACTCGCTGGCAGCTTTACTTCCCCCAGAGCCACTTTCCCCAGCACACGCAGCTGACAGGCACAGACGCCTACGGACATTTTCTCGAGCCAAGCAGAGCCTAGGTCTCCTCACCCTATACGTCCTGAGCTGAATATTTTTCTTAAAGGGTGCAGCAACCACGTGTCCTTCCAAACTGCCTCCTTGCAACAAAGCAGCTGTTTTTCCCAGGCCGTTTCTCCAGACGGCCACGATCTTTTCAAACTGCCCTTGCGCCACCAAACCCGCGCAGGCTCCCTCCCAGCTTTTGGCTGCCCTTGGCTTTACCGGGCACACGCTCTATTCCCTCGCCCAACAGCAAAAGCAGGGCACGCTCTCAGACCAGAGCGCAACCCTGCGGGTGCCCGCGCACGCCCGGCTGCTTTGGCGAGGAGCCCCCGAGCGTCCCCGACAGCGCAGGCTGCACGCCCAAGCTCAGCTTCACCCGCACCCCTTTCAGAGGATGCGCAACTTGCCATTCGCTTCCTGACATGGCTGCTCTTCCTTCAGAAATTCCACTTGGAGCCAACATTTTCACAACGGGTTCAAGCAGTTACCTTCCTGCAATTACCAGCACTTTTACACAGACAAGTCACTTAACTGCTCTTCTAAAATTACCCGACTGAAAGTCACAGCCCTGAAAGAGGAGGGAAAAAGACAAGGAGAGCTCAGGCAGCAGCAGAGCTCTGCAGGCTGCCACCTGCAGTCAACATCGCACTCTCTTTTTGAAAGCACACACACACACACACACACACACACGCCCCCCCAAAAACTCACATCCCCACAAAACAAACAAACAAAAACCCCAGGACCTTGTGTCTTCCCCTCTCTCAGCAGACTGTCTCCTCAGAGCGTGACGTGCAGACCATCTGTACCCCGAGGACATTTGCCCGCAAGCAATATGTGTCCAGAAACGGCCCAGATCTCCACGAGTTGTGTCATTTTGGGGGGTTTCGTTATCATAACTCAATTGCATGGAGGGGCACGTTTGAGAGGAAACTCATTAACTTTTAAACGTAGCCTCTCCTTGGGCAAAAAAACTTGTTGGAGACGGTTGTGGGGAGCGCTGGGGAACTACCGAGGGCCCGGCCCCGCGTCCCTGCGGGGCGGCACCAGCTCGGCCCGGCCGCCGCTCGAGGACCGCCGCTCCGGGTTTCATTGCTCCGGCATCGCCAGCAGCGCACCCCAACCCCTCCCGGCCGAAGGGACCCCGCGGGAAGCCGGGCCCAGCCAGCCCCCTCCGACACCACAGTGACCACGCAGGCTCCCCGTGCCCCCCTCACGTCCCCCCGTCTCGCCTCGGGACCCCGCCGCCCCCTGCCTCACCTTGACGAGGTCCCGATGCTTCACGACGTGCTCGCCGCGGCCCCGGACCGGACCGCGACGACCCGCCCGCCAGGACCCGCTTTCCCCACGGGCCCCTCCGCGCCCGCTTCCACCTGCCCGCCATTTTCCCCACGCCCCCTTCCCTTCCGGCCCGCCGCCGACGGCCCGCCCACGCCGCGCGCCCATTGGCCATCGCCCACTCCGCTCCTAGGCAGCTGGGCTCCAGTGGTCGTCAATCCTCGCCGTCAATCCCCATCCTGCCCCGCCCCGGCGATGCGCTACGGCCAATCGGAGCGCGGCGAAGCGACGCCACCCGACCAATGGGAGCGCGGTGCCCGCGCTTTGATTGGCCCATTCTCCCGCGCATGCGCGCCACAGGGCTTGCCATGGTGAGGGCGCTGCGGCGGGGGCCGGGGCTGGGGCCATGGCGGCGGGGCCGTGCGGCCGGGCAGGCGGGATTCACCAAAACACGGCTTTTTCTTCTTAAAAACTGTAGAGGTTTATTTGCGAAAGCACGAAAAAAGCCTGGCGCACTGCCCGACCGGCGCTCCAGAAGCCTCGCTCAGCACATGGCGGGAAAATCACCTCAGACGACGCGGAATCTGCCCGCGCAGGGGCTTCTTCTGGACTCCCATCGGTGAAGCCCCAAGCGGCCCGAGGCAGAAACCTCGCTTCTCCCCAGGTGCTCTGGGGACTTTACTCAGCACGAGCCCCAGCTTCGTCCTGTGCCCTGGGCGCCCATCGGTGACCTCCACAGAGAAAAGCCTGTTGGTCGAGAGGTTTTGGCCGGGATGTGGCCGAGACACCACAGAAGGTGCCTGACCTCGAAGAGGGTGTGAAACCAAAGGACGTGTCGCACGTGTTTGTTCTGCTGCAGCTGCTGACTTAGGCAGAAGACAGCAAAAAGTGGAACTTCTGGACCGCCCAGGACATGAAGTTAATCAGTGAAGCTGTTAACTACTCATTCATACTGCTCAGAGAAGAACACAGACAAATATTCCCACATGCTGACTGTGCGGCCACACAAATCTGGTATCGGCCTCCCCGCCGAATCGGGTAAACCGCCCGAGAGGAACTCGGGCAGAAACCGAGCCTCATCTGCTGCCTTTGGTGAGGCCGGGGCGCCGGGAGCCATCGCCTCCTCCGCTCTAAAACGCGGCCAGCGGAGCGCGGGCAGCGCCGGGGGGAAGAGCCGGGCAACCTCGGCTGGGCAACAGCCACCTCCGAGGCGCCTCACGCCGCCCAACGGCTCCCTTCAGGTAGCTGTAGAGGGCAATGAGGTCTCCCCTCAGCCTCCTCTTCTCCAAGCTAAACATGCCCAGCTCCCTCAGCCTCTCCTCATATGACCTGGTCTCCAGACCCCTCACCAGCCTGGTAGCTCTCCTCTGGACACGCTCCAGCACTTCAACGTCCCTCTTGTACAGAGGGGCCCAGAACTGAACACAGCACTCGAGGTGAGGCCTCACCAGGGCCCGGTACAGAGGCACCATCGCTTCCCCGCTCCTGCTGGCCACGCTATTCCTGATACGGGCCAGAATGCTGTGGGCCTTCTTGGCCACCTGGGCACACTGCTGGCTCATGTTAAGCTGGCCGTCCACCAGCACCCCCAGGTCCTTTTCTGCCGGGCAGCTTTCCAGCCACTCTTCCCCAAGCCTGAAGCGTTGCTTGGGCTTGCTGTGACCGAAATGCAGGACCCGGCCCTTGGGTGCACTCAATGGCCTCATCCAGATCGTTGATAAAGACATTAAACAAAGCCAGCCCCAAAACTGAGCCCCGAGGGACACCACTGGTGACGGGCCGCCACAAGGCTTTCACCCCATTAATCACAACTCTCTGGGCACGGCCATCCAGCCAGTTTTTAACCCAGCAAAGAGTACGCTTGTCTATGCCATGATTCGCCAGCTTCTCCAGGAGAATGCTGTGGGGGACGGTGACAAAGGCCTTACCAAAGTCCAGACAGACAACGTCCACAGCCTTCCCCGCGCCCAGAAGGCAGGTCACGTCGTCACAGAAAGAGATCAGGTTGGTTAAGCAGGACCTCCCTTTCCTAAACCCATGCTGGCTGGCCCTGATCCCTTGAGTTTTACTTCCCAAGAAGTGGAAAATATGACTTTGTTGATAGAAGCACAGTTTATATGCATTACAGAAAAACGTCCTCACAGCCATTTAAAAAACAATACAAGGAAAAACTTAACTTTATTTAGCTTTATCTATAAAACAACGAGTTAAAAAGTTGCTATGACATTGAGAACATGATGCCAGAGATAATTATAAAACAGCAATGAATGCTAAAAAAAACATTAACATCACAAATACTAAGAACAGTCCCAGTCCTGGGGAGCCAGCTGTGCACAGTGTTCTTCCTCCAAGGAGTCCACCACCTTTCAAAAACAAAAAAAAAACACAAAACAAAAAAACAAACCACAACCAAACAAAAAATAAGTTCAAAGGCATCGGGAAACAACCCCCCATTTTAAACATTTCCAACTTACTGGGAAGTAATTTACAGAAAGTAATTACAGAGGGAAAAAAATGGTCAGTGCTGATACGTTTTCTACAATCACACAATAGAGCACAAATGGGGAAAAAGCACTTCTCTTTACACGTACTCAGTTTTTAAAATCACGTCTACATTACCAGCCTTCAAAGTGCAAGCTACATATCTGCTGAATTAACTGAAGGCATAACAGGTGAGACGTAAGTTAAAATACCGCCACCAGTAGTTATACAACTAACCACGGATGCCAGTAGCCTACTTCAAACCCTGACCAACTTGGTGTTTTACTCCCTCCTGTGTGTTACCAGCCAAACACATATTCCATTGTTTAAAATGCCATACTTTCACCTTTCCTAGGAGATTCTCCGTCCAAAAACACCTAGAAGGCAGCGGGAAAGAGGAAGAGAGAAAACAGAATCAGCGATCACACAGTTAATTCTTTTTAAAATACACAGGGTTTTTTTCTTTTCCAAAGTGTTACTAGATTTTGACAAAATAGGTTTGAAAGATTTTCAAAACCTCTGGAATCACGTCAAGTCCTCAATCGCTTTATTTGATTCCTACTATCATCATTATTATCGTCATCACTACTGCTATTGTTATTATTATTTTTGAGACTGAACAGAGAGAGTTTGTACTTGAAACACATCTTGAAAGAAATGACAGGAGGAAAAGGTGAAGGCTAAGCTCACATTGAAGTGAACGTGCGTACAGCCTCATACAACTAAGAGGAGACAGCACACAGAAACACACGCTTCTGTTCCCCTTAACTTACCTGGTAGTCACTAGCGAAGGCTTTATATGGTGGTACGAGAGGTCTCATTGTGGGGAACCTTGTCGTATAATTTGCAGGCTGTACTGGTGTGCTGGCCACGGATTTTGTAGGTGGAGTGAAAACTGAAGACATCGGGGACGCAGAGCTTCTTGCAAAGTTTTCCATCACAGTCTTAAAAAGAGGCATGACATAATGTAAACAGATACTAAAAAGCTGTATTTCAACCCTTATTATCTAGAACTATTATCTAGGATCATTTGATAACGTATCTTCGCATCTCAAAGTCAGCAAAGACCACGGGTACATTGCCTGTCAGTACAGAGCACCACCAAGCATTTCCCCCACCGCAAGCATTGATACGTTGCATTATGCCATTGCGAAGCAGTGGAAGCTTGAAATCTCTTCCCTGCACGTACTCAGTGGCAGCCAAGTTTGAAAGAGTCGAGAGAAAATAGAAAAATTGTCAGACTTGCAGCAAGCCTCAAGCAGTATCTTTTTCTCAGGCCCAGCTGAACATACGTGGCACAACCACCTCTTTCTAAATACTTCTCAAAATCTTTGACCCGATCCCTACAGGAGCGACTCCAATCCTTTACCAACTTGCAGCTCTTGGCTCAGATTCAGTTTGCCACGGAGTTTCACTCAGTCCCCTTACCAAACGCTAGAAAGCGGTCAGAAGGCTCCGTTTCTGTAAGCTGGTGTTTAGAAGGGAATGCACGTCAAACGGAAGAGGCAGCGAGTGACTTGATGGGAACCACGAGTTCCCCAAGAGCCCAGAGGAAACAAGGTGGGAAATGACAACCAGCCTGGGGAGACCCAATTTGCCACATTTCAACTCAGCGGAGCAGAGCCTTCAACCAGCCTCAAGACAACAGGAATCCAGCAGCACATCTGGCAGGAGGTGGCTATCCAAAACACAGGATAGGAGTAGTCTCCAGTGGGGGCGGCAGCTCGCTCTGCTCAACACAGGGGGCACTGAGCCGGGCAACTAACTGCTCCTTTTAAATCAGAAGCCCAAGCACTCCTGTCAAAGCCATGCTATCTAGTTGCCAATTGCAAGGACGAGCTTTACAGACTAACGCCAAACCCACAAACGCATTGGTCTCCAGAATTCTCCCTTGCCTCCAAAAATACAGGTTAAGGATTATGGGCTTATTCATTGGTATTTGAAAGTGGACACACCGTGCACAAGAGACAGAAAATTCAAAGCAACAAAGACCAGAGACCTGACAATTACGTGTCTTGGATCGTTGCTTCTCGAGTTTCAGCTTTTGGGCAATTCAGTCATTGATACAAACTGGACGCCAAAACTGCAAAGAAGGTAAGAAGAGACCAGAAGCCCTACCAGAAGCCCGCACCTGTACGGTAACCAATGCAAAGGGTTGCAGGAATTCATGGGCAGAGCACTGTCGACGCCTAAAAACTAACAGCCCGTGATCAAATTAGCTTGAAATACAGCCAGCCCCACTCCAGCCACTATTGAAAAGAAAGGAACATGGTTTGGTGGGGGCAGGGTGACTTCCAAGCAGCACAGAACTTTCCAATCGTGAACCTTCTCGGCAGGAAATTTTGCCAAACGCTTATGTAAGGTAGGAGAGACTCTGCCCACAGAAGTTACGTTCCTAGGCTTTGCAATTCAAAACGGAAAAAATAGAAGACGTCGGGACAAATAAAGAGGAAGCCCAAAACCACAGTGCCTTCTACTTCAATAAAAACAACTGTTAACTTACTTTATCCGTACAGGGCTTGACACCAATCCTGATACATTCACCAAAAATTCTTCCATCTTTGCTTAAGGCTTTCCGGGCTTGAAGCTTAGACTGATAGCAAATATGCATCCAGTTTCCTGTGTCGGACACCTAGGTGAGATTAAGGGACAACTGTGACGCTCAGCCTTTTAAAGAACGAGCCAGAAGCTTTTCAGAAATTGATCTCAAGCTAAGACATACCACATGCTTTAATATGTTTCCATACTGAGCAAATCGTAGAAGAAGATAGGAAGCTGATGCTTGAGGAAATCTGAAACATGGGAGAAAATATGCAAAAAATTACAATGAGTAGTTTATGGAGTCTGGTGCTACAACAGAACCCTATGAAGGGTTTTCAGAAATCCAAAAGAGCCAAGGGCGTTCGTGCCATTTCAGAAGCAGCGACTTGAGGAATATTCTCAGCTAGGCTCTTTTACTTCACCACACCTCGATGGTTAGAAGGCTGCCTTTCTAACTTGAAAAAAAAAATAACAGGCAGCTTAAGTTCAGGTGCTTCACTAACATCGGTGCAGTTACTGGCTTTAACCACAGCTGTATTTCCGGCAGAACCTAGGAATGCCAGAAAAGAGCACGTCCAAGTACCTCTTTCCACACGTTGCCGAGATTTCAGCCCTGATTTTTCTAATACTTTGGAAATCCACTTACCCAAATACAGTTACCCATGCGGCATCCCATTGATCCTCTGACCTCTGGGAATCACCTCGAGTATAAAAAGGATCTGGCTGAGCAGGAGAAAGAGTCGTCTTCCTAGGCTGCCCAACGCTTGCAGGACCGAACATACTTGAAGCTGTCAAATTGAAATGGCATTCTTTCACAAATTACTTTTGCCAGACAGACAAGCTTAGGAGCCTACACGGAAAGAATCAAGTCAGTAGCAAGCATTTCATTTGCTTATGGAAGAGCCTGGGGGAGATTCACCTGCAGACACAGACAACCAGCAAATCAACCCGACCTTCACGTCTGCAAGCACGCTAGGAAATTTTATGACTCACACCCTAACTTTCCCCTTCAGCCCTGGACACCAGCAGCTGAACACAGACCCCAAACAGGAACAAGGCAGCACAATTAAGCTTAGCAAGAAGCCACAGGTTCATACAGAAGATAGGGAACTTTATGAAGATGGAAGAAGACCCATCCGTCTCAGTGGCTTCACTCAAGTACAACCACCTCTGTGCTCAGTTCAACAACACATTTTGAAGAAGGCGTAAGTAAAGTTGATTGCAATTCAGTCGCTCTCAGAGTGGAAAAGTATTTCACATCCACGTACCTTTTGCAAAGCTAGTAAAGAAAGATGCCACTCCTTCATAAATTAGCAAGGAGCTGATGCAGCAATGATTTTTGTCTATTGAGGAAAGCAGTAAGGGAGCCGATTATCTGTTTTGACAGGACATCTACCTGATCCAGGAGTTGATGGCACGCTTCCAACCAATGGGCTCTGTGTTACAGAAAAGCTGGCCTGCATTAAAACACAGAAAGCGTAACAAATCATTCTTACAGGTACACTTCTCGGATCAGCAGAGATCATTTCCAGGGAACTTAAGCACCAGACAAGAAGAGTAACTGTTTGCCTTAAGTTACTCCTGGCTTTTAAGACTAAGAACAGACGTTTCCACGTAGACTTAATACAAGACGACTAAAAGTTGTTCATGAAAAGTTATGTGACAGTGTTTTTACATTCTGACATAGAGTCTAGCAGAGAGTCTGGACATCCAGGAGCCTCAACTCTTACGTTCTGGAATTTCCAGCTGATTACTCAGCCTTACAAGGTCTACAAGAAGAAAGCTTAGTTAGGCTTAGGGTGAGCTTTAGGTAACAGGATCTGAAAAAACCCTTACCTAACACCAATCCCGTATGCTTTGGGAAACCAAGTAGCTTTAGGTACTGACGCTCAGAAACTTATAGGTTAACTTCTTCAAAACAGGCATCTCACTGTTGCTGGAGTAGAGCAACTCACGCATTCACCTGCCTCCCGACGGAAAGGATGCCAGGATCACAAGTCACCAGCATCCGATTTTCACTGTCTAAAAGGCTTAGAAATCATGAGAGCATCACCCCCACTTGTAAGCCTCCGCACTCGCTTCCTTTTCCTCTCAACGACTGAGCGCAACTGCACTGAAGGAGTTATTTCTTTTTAACATAGAAGGATTTCAACATCCCAAACTATTTCAGTACATTTTTAGCCCGAACCATGGCATTTGGTAGGTACAAGATCAAACAAACTGGAGCACCAGGAGGCCTAGCGACATGCCTTCTGATAGCTGCTCATTTTTATTGGGGCTTTTTTAAATATCCTGTCCTTTAGGACAGTCGGGTTCCCTCCTTCCCAGAGAACTCAAACTTGCAGAATAAACTTTTCAGAAGGCAACACGCACACAAAAGACTGCTCATTCAGTGAGGCCTTCTCCTTGTATCAACAGAATCATGTTCACCAAAAAAGAACCAACTATCACTTGACTGCTCAGTTGAAGGAGGTAGCGGCGCTTATTGTTAGAATGACCTTCTAGAAATTTTACTGTTACTCTTTCAAAATCAACCCCACCTCCCGGCCCAAAGTTTGGTGAGATATCGCTCTCAGCGCAAAATTCCTCCTAGTTCAGGAAATGCCTCTAGTGCCCACAAAAAGAAAAGATAACACATATTTGGACCCTTCTGGCAATCAGCAGCCCAATACATTTACCGGACGGTGAAAAGCTGCAACAAGACTGCATTTGTCATGGACAAAGCATAGCAGAGGCAGGATTTGCATTTGTCATTCTCTACAGTACCCAAACTCAAACCCAGTAGGAGACAGCTCCACCACTGCAGCTCGCGTTTGGGCCGCACAGGAACAGGCTCACCAAGCAACCAGACTACGCGACAGCATGAGCCGAAGAACCCACCAGGCATTCTGCTACGGCAGTTGATACAACTCAGTTAAAAGAATTCACTGAAGCAGGAAACTACCTCACATCTTCCCCTACGAGCAGGCTGGTATCTAAGCCACTTACTGGTATTCTTGAGCCTAGAGGTGTTGATCCAAGTCCAGGTCTAAAGAATTCGTCACGCAGGCTTCTGACTGGTGGAGCACCACTTCTATCTTTACCCTTAGGGACTTCTGGTAGTGAGGACGATAACCCTGCAATCAAAAGGAACAAATGAAGAGCCTGAGAAGTCTTGGAATTTTACTCTGCTGCTACTTGTTCTTGAAAGTTCAACAGGAATTTTGGCCAGGGAAGGCTGTTGATTCTTTCACTGGAGGCCTGCAAAACCATCTGGCCTACCAAACTCTTCAGGTTGGATTGTTCTATGTAAATATCGCACAGGTGTCACAACCTGCTTCCTTACACACGTATCAAGAATTAAACTGACTGAAAGACCTTGGCACATCTCTGAACATTTTGTATGTTTACCCCAAGGGGAAAAAAAAAAACAACAACCAACCAGAGAAACAAAAAACCCCAGAGACATCCAAGAACTGTTACAGTGTATTCTACAAAGCACTCTCCTCCCAGCAAGGTTTCCAGTTCCAGTGACATACTTAACCACCCCTTCTGGGAGGCCTGTGTTACCGTCTTCCTGGTTCCCTCTTGCCTCGAGTTGACACCCTGAGGCTGTAGTAAACCCTTTTAAAAACTACCAGGTGAAATTCACATGACTATTTTCAATTTCATGAATATTTCCCTCAGCGGCTTGTATTGGAGGCACCGGGGGGTGGCAGGGCAGACAAGATCGTCAAGCAGGAGACCACCAACCCTAGACTATCTCAAGTTGGAAGGGACCCATAGGGATCACGGAGTCCAATTCTGCTTGAAATTGAAAGACAGGAGTATCGACAATTATCTTGACCAAATTTTGACTTTCAGGACAAGTTTTCAGCACGCAACCAACTCTGACCTGCAAGTAGTGCCCAAAATTCCCACACGCTGACTGTGCGGCCGCGTAAATCTGGTACGGGCCGACCCACTGAATCGGGTAAAGCGCCCGTGAGGAACTCGGGCAGAAACCGAGCCTCGTCTCCTGCCTTGGGTGAGGCCGGGGCGCCGGGAGCCATCGCCTCGTCTGCTGCGCTAACTCCAACAGCCTCTAAAACGCGGCCAGCGGAGCGCGGGCAGCGCCGGGGGGAAGAGCCGGGCGACCTCGGCCGGGCAACCGCCACCCCCGAGGCGCCTCGCGCCGCCCAACGGCTCCGCGCGAGCCCAACGGCCGGCGGGAGCGGCGCGCGCGGGGCCCGGCGGCGCGGGGCAGAGGCGCAGGGGGCGCGGGGCCGGGAAGGGGCGGCGGCCCCGCGGCCAAGACGGCCGGGCCGGGCCGGGCCGGGCCGGGGGAAGCCTGTGCTGGGCCCGGAGGCGTCTGCACGGCCAAGGGCTTTCCCCGAGAAACAGACGGGGCTGCGCTGGCAGACCGCGTTCGGGTGTCGGGCCGGGGGGAGCCGCTCCTGCGGGCCGGGAGCCGACGAGCGAGGGGCGACCGGCGCTCCAGAAGCCTCGCTCAGCACACGCGGGAAAATCACCTCAGAAACCTCGGGATGATTTTTGTCTATTGAGGAAAGCAGTAACAAAGTCGATTATCTAGTTTCACAGGACATCTACCTGTTCCAGGAGGTGATGGCATACAGAAATGCAGAAGTCCAGAGCTCCCCGTCAAAATACCAGGGGAAAAGAGCCCATTACATTCAGTTGCCTCTCCTTTTAAACACGTGCAACAAATACCTAACTGCTTCAGTGCGCCTCGCCAAGTGTACGCCACAGCTAATTAGCAGTGGCAGTTTTAAACGCTGCCAGTCAGTTTGTAAATGACACAGTTTCAGCTTTTTTTTAAAAAAGTTTCATTTAGCATAGAAAAATCAGCGAGATAAGAGATCCCTCCCAATGGTTTTACTCTCGAAGGTCGGGGGGTGGGGGGGAGGAAATCAAATCCCCGGGGCTGCAATCCATAGGAACAGGGTTCTATGATATCTCCACTGTTACAACCGAGAGCACAAAGGCCGGCAAAGAAGTGCAAAGAGAGCGCCAAGTCTCGTTGCTCACGACTTCTATGGCCCAGTGCTTCATCTCTGAGGGCCCGCTCTGACGGGAGCTTCATAAAAAGGCAAGTGCCTTCAGTGAGAAACGGTTCTATTTTGGAAAATCTCTTTCCAACCAACATCAAAATGACACACCTTATGTTACGGACAAAGGACACCATGGAAGCAACCACTCGGCAAAACCACAGCAGGACTCACCCTCACTAGTTACGAGGCTGCTGATGCTTCGTGGAAAAGCAATTGGACCTCGATTGCTTTAGGACAGATGCCAGCATCTCAGTAAGGTTTCTCGAGTCCTGCTATAAGGTATCCTAAACACTGACTGACTGAAAAGCATAAAGCTTTTATCAGGAACACAGAGCCTGCTTCTCCTGAACATCTGAAATCTCACAAACAGTTTCTTCCCCCTTTTAGTCCACAATTATTTTCACAGCATCACTTAAGAGCAAGCACACAGAAAGAGAAGACGACTGTGCTTTCAGGAAGAGAAAGCAAATGCAGGGAAGTACGCCTTGCATGGGCCTAACGTGCGCCAGAACAGACCTTATATTATTTGTACTGTTTTGTTAAAATATTTCATACAAAAACTATAGAAGGAGAGCTGACGAAGCCCTCGTGTTAACTTCAAAGTCCACACTACCAGGACTTTCGGAAGAAAGCAGACACCCATCGCAGACGTACCTCGTACTCACAGAGCACTCCGGATCCTTTCCATCGGTCCTGCGCTGTCACCGCACAACAAAAGGGCAACCACGGAGAAACGCTGGCAGTTGACATTCTGCCGAGAGAGGAAAAAAAACCTTTAGCCCAAAGCTGGGTAGCAGTCCAAGGCCTCCTTCTTCCGTGGGGGTTTGCAGAGGCTGCAGCCGAGTGGAGGAAAAAGCATTGGGCACCATCTCTGGCACAGTAATTGATACCGGCCACTAGAGCTTGGCATTTTTTTGACTCGCTGGCAGCTTTACTTCCCCCAGAGCCACTTTCCCCAGCACACGCAGCTGACAGGCACAGACGCCTACGGACATTTTCTCGAGCCAAGCAGAGCCTAGGTCTCCTCACCCTATACGTCCTGAGCTGAATATTTTTCTTAAAGGGTGCAGCAACCACGTGTCCTTCCAAACTGCCTCCTTGCAACAAAGCAGCTGTTTTTCCCAGGCCGTTTCTCCAGACGGCCACGATCTTTTCAAACTGCCCTTGCGCCACCAAACCCGCGCAGGCTCCCTCCCAGCTTTTGGCTGCCCTTGGCTTTACCGGGCACACGCTCTATTCCCTCGCCCAACAGCAAAAGCAGGGCACGCTCTCAGACCAGAGCGCAACCCTGCGGGTGCCCGCGCACGCCCGGCTGCTTTGGCGAGGAGCCCCCGAGCGTCCCCGACAGCGCAGGCTGCACGCCCAAGCTCAGCTTCACCCGCACCCCTTTCAGAGGATGCGCAACTTGCCATTCGCTTCCTGACATGGCTGCTCTTCCTTCAGAAATTCCACTTGGAGCCAACATTTTCACAACGGGTTCAAGCAGTTACCTTCCTGCAATTACCAGCACTTTTACACAGACAAGTCACTTAACTGCTCTTCTAAAATTACCCGACTGAAAGTCACAGCCCTGAAAGAGGAGGGAAAAAGACAAGGAGAGCTCAGGCAGCAGCAGAGCTCTGCAGGCTGCCACCTGCAGTCAACATCGCACTCTCTTTTTGAAAGCACACACACACACACACACACACACACGCCCCCCCAAAAACTCACATCCCCACAAAACAAACAAACAAAAACCCCAGGACCTTGTGTCTTCCCCTCTCTCAGCAGACTGTCTCCTCAGAGCGTGACGTGCAGACCATCTGTACCCCGAGGACATTTGCCCGCAAGCAATATGTGTCCAGAAACGGCCCAGATCTCCACGAGTTGTGTCATTTTGGGGGGTTTCGTTATCATAACTCAATTGCATGGAGGGGCACGTTTGAGAGGAAACTCATTAACTTTTAAACGTAGCCTCTCCTTGGGCAAAAAAACTTGTTGGAGACGGTTGTGGGGAGCGCTGGGGAACTACCGAGGGCCCGGCCCCGCGTCCCTGCGGGGCGGCACCAGCTCGGCCCGGCCGCCGCTCGAGGACCGCCGCTCCGGGTTTCATTGCTCCGGCATCGCCAGCAGCGCACCCCAACCCCTCCCGGCCGAAGGGACCCCGCGGGAAGCCGGGCCCAGCCAGCCCCCTCCGACACCACAGTGACCACGCAGGCTCCCCGTGCCCCCCTCACGTCCCCCCGTCTCGCCTCGGGACCCCGCCGCCCCCTGCCTCACCTTGACGAGGTCCCGATGCTTCACGACGTGCTCGCCGCGGCCCCGGACCGGACCGCGACGACCCGCCCGCCAGGACCCGCTTTCCCCACGGGCCCCTCCGCGCCCGCTTCCACCTGCCCGCCATTTTCCCCACGCCCCCTTCCCTTCCGGCCCGCCGCCGACGGCCCGCCCACGCCGCGCGCCCATTGGCCATCGCCCACTCCGCTCCTAGGCAGCTGGGCTCCAGTGGTCGTCAATCCTCGCCGTCAATCCCCATCCTGCCCCGCCCCGGCGATGCGCTCCGGCCAATCGGAGCGCGGCGAAGCGACGCCACCCGACCAATGGGAGCGCGGTGCCCGCGCTGTGATTGGCCCATTCTCCCGCGCATGCGCGCCACAGCGCTTGCCATGGTGAGGGCGCTGCGGCGGGGGCCGGTGCCATGGCGGCGGGGCCGTGCGGCCGGGCAGGCGGGATTCACCAAAACACGGCTTTTTCTTCTTAAAAACTGTAGAGATTTGTTTGCGAAAGCACGAAAAAAGCCTGGCGCACTGCTCGGCCCAATTTTGACTTTATATTTGTCAAGGATAATGTTTGTACCACTATTACTGAATTCATATATAATTCCTTTGTATCTTGTACAATTATCTTCCTCCTTCTAAAAGGAGGAGACGTATGAGGATGAATGTGAGGACAAATTTCATAGACTTTTCGTAGTCTAAACTTCTTTATACAATATAATGTCATAGAATCCTTAGAGGTAGAAACAGGCTTTCTTTGCATTTTAGAAACGTACGGCACAGACATTTCCACTTCTGTATCTATTTACACACATATATATCCTCAGAGAATACAAATTGGCTATTTACACTTCTATAGAATATCTGTTACGATTTAGATCTGTTTAGGCTTATATGTTAACACCTATTATATAGAACATCTAATTAGACTAGCTATCTGTTTAGACATATTTTGACTCTTGAATATCTCTTTATAAATAGATTTTTAACAATCTTTTCATAGTCTACATTCCTTGATATTATATAGCATCACAGCATCCTTAGAGATACATAGAGATGGCTGAGCGCTGCTTCAAGAGTAAGGATATTTAAAAGCTGGTGTGCTTTTCTCCAACAGCCGGACAGGAACCTGAGCAAAGAGAAGCACCAGCCTCTGGGGGAGAAGGACACTCTGGTCCGGAGGGAGATGGCGTCCTGTTGCCTGCACAATCCCAGCGCTGTGCATATTTCTGACCCTTGCTGCTGCCTGTGCTGGGGTCCTTGGGTGCAGGTGCTGAAGGCTCTGCAGCAGCTCCAGCACAAACCAGCCAGCCTGGCTTCTGAACAAAAGTGTCACAATTTTTTTGAGTTAAGGCATTACTCAAAATGGAATCCCTCTAAATAAGTGAGAGAAAATGTGCATACATAGACAATAACTGTTAAATCTTCTGGGCAGTAGTACATAACACACAATTACTTTTTGGGTTGCTTTTGAAGACTTGCAGGAAACTTTTCGTGAAGTGGTTGATCATGCATCGTGCTTAAACCGACATTAGATTTTTATAAAGACTCGCCTGTGATTGTTTTCACCGCTTGGCCAACTTTCAAAGCTTGGTTTTCACAGGAATAGAGGGAACCATGGTGTTCTGTAGCTAGTGATGGGTACAGAGCTTTTCTTTAATTCTTTTACATTATTCTTTTACTAAACCTTGTTAAAGTTCCTGAAAGGTCTTTGTTATTCAGACTGAGGTTTTTCTGCAAAGAAAATAAGTTTTATTATATATATTGAAAAAGGAAATTAAATGTCCAATGAAAGTCCCGCTTGCACACGTTTTAATATGAGATGAAACCACTTGCTGTCTGCATGCAACTGTTTTATGCTGTAATCCTGGATTAAGCCTTGGCTGCTTCAATAGTATTTCAAAACATTGGCCAGAGGATTTTTTTTAGAGTGGGAAGAGGAAAAAAGTGTATTGGAGCAGGATTTCTAGTGAAATTTTCAAGTAGTTTCTGAGGCTGGGGACCCATGCGGGCATATCCTCTGACACCGTTTCCCACAGCATTCTCCTGGAGAAAGTGGCTGCTCATGGCTTGGACAGGCATAAACTTCACTGGGTAAAAACTGGCTGTATGGCCAAGCCCAGAGAGTGGTGGTGAATGGATTTAAATCAAGTTGGCGGCCGGTCACGACTGCTGTCTCCCAGGGCGCGGTATTGGGGCCCTTCCCTTCTCGTCCACTTGCAGGGGGTCCGGATTCCCTCCCTCGGCTCCTTCGACACTGTCCTCCAACGGATCCAGGTTAGAGACAGGGCCGTGACTATCCAGAGCCCCACGTTTCACCTGGCCACAAACCTTGCAGTTGGCCACAACCTGACGGATGACAAGGCCTACCTGCCCGGTAAGACGGCGGATTAAACCCCGGCTGGCTGCACAGTCCTTGCATCCCTTCCCTGGATCCAAAATGCTTCCCGAAAGCAACTCCCCCTCTGCAGAGCAGGCCCAAAACTGGGGTTTCTCTGGGTGATGCCATGATTGTAATACGCAGCCCTTGGGAAATGCCTGCAGAAGGATACCACTGGCTGAGTGTCTCCATCCCTCTCCTGTGGTTTTCCAGGCAACAAGGAGGTGGAGCCCCTCGCATACGCCAAGGTGGCCGCGGCAGCCTCTGTGTCCCGGCTGAAGGCGGAGGCCTGCATCCAAGGCACCGCTTCCCTCCTGTCCCACTGCCTGGGGAAGGGGGAGAACATCGCCCTTGTCCTGAGGGACGTAGGAGTGCTCCTCATCGAAGACAGGAGGGTAAAAATGAAGTATTTTTGCACCTTTCTGGAGAGGATGTCTGGGACGAGGAACTTGGCAATAGCTGGGTTTAAGGTGAGCGGTTTGGCTTCTCCACGGCCTGTGCAGTCCCACAGCGGTGCCCCAGCACCGCTTGCATGTGGCCCACCGCCAGCCCCTCGGGCCAGGCGAGAGCTACGGTCCTACCAACTCTCACTGCCTCGGGCTCCTCCAATATGAAATGCCTCAGCCATGCTGAGGACATCGTGGCATCTTTGTGCTCCTCCGTCACAGGTCCCCCAGCTGCTGGACATGGTGGTGTCCCAGGTGGTACCTCTGGCCTCCCTGACATTTTCTGGCCATGTCATCATCTTTCCAGAGTGAGTACATCTGTGGAAGCAGCCTCTAGCTGCTCAGCTGTGGTCTGGTAGCGTTTGCTCCCTGTGACACAGCGGCACCAGGCAGCGACTGTCATGGATGTCCCCAGCCCGTGGTCACTCCTGTGAGGCAGATCTGATGGGAAAGATGGAGGACTTTAGGCGACACCTTCTTCCCATCATGGCCCGGACTTCTTTGCAGGGTTACTCCATTTCCCGGGGTGGTCCTCTGGGATGGGGTGTAGTCAGCTTGGGAAAAAAACATTTTTGTGTGCAATGCCAAAATCTGCTTGTGAGCAGGTGATGGCAGCAGGGGCTGATGGTGCCGTGGGTCATGCCGGTGTCATCTTGTTTTCTCCAGGTTTGTACTGGAGTTTGTGCCCAAACCACCGCCCAAGGTTTCCACCTTGGCAAAAGTCCCTGGTGAGGAAAATCAGGAGAAAAAAGATGGTTTTCCAGCTCTCGGACAAGGCACAAAAGGTAAAGCTACTCCCGGCTCCTTTCCATACATAGCCAACCAGCTTCTGTGATATATTGGGCAAAATCCTTCGGCAATGATTGTCAAAAGACTCCAACTTGTGCTGAAGCTTCATGACAGCTTGGCGCAGCCTTTTTTGCTAACGACACTTTGGCTTCCACAGAACCGAACCCAAAGGTTGGGATGTGCCCAAGGGAACAGGGGGAGGATGACAATTCAAGGCCCCTGGGAAACGACCCCTCTGCAAGAGCCCCTGTCCCGTCACTGGCACCACCCAGCTCCTCCTCAGGGCAGCAGCATCTCAGCCAAGTTCTTCTGACAAGGTCTTTCTTTCCCAGTTCCAGTGAGGTTTCCTCAACTGTCCTCGCACACTTATTCCACCTTGATGCGTAATGAAGCCTGACAGCTCCAGGCAATGGAGGAGATGGAGAAGAGGAAGAAGTCTCACATCAGGTGAGTCTGGAAGCTTAGGGCTGGCATCTGCACAGGATTGTCTGCTGACCCAGCACGAGCCCATTCCCCACCCCAAACTCTCACTGTTCATCACCACCCAAGAGTGGAGAAGGCAGAGCCCGGAGGGGTGGGATGAGGCTGCCGGGAGCCCCCAGTTTCACAGGGCTGGCTCCTCTCCTTCCCCTCAGGAGAGCCCCAGCATGGCCTCCAGAGCTGTGCACCGGGACAGCCGTGTGTCGGCCCAGTGTTCTGGCTCAGGGGGCCTGGCTTAGAGAGGCACATGGCTCACAGGGGCACGATGTGGCTGCAAACCCATTGTGTCCTCACGCAGACTGCTCCCGTTGTGTCCTTTCAGGGGGCTTCCAAGGATCCCGAGAGACTCCTCTGGAAAAAGGCAGCCTGTGACCAGCCAGTTCAAAGGCAGATCCCAGCAGAAAAGCCAAGCATCAACGCGGAGCCAAGCACAGGCAGCGAAACCTCTCAAGGGCAGAGGAGAAGGACAGGAAGAAAAGACAGTTTCCTTCCAAAGCAAATTGCTGCCAACGAGCTCTGAGGCTAGGCTGCCTGAGGAGCTCACCTGCAAGGTCTTCATTCCACAACCACCAAGACCTGAGACAGAACAATTGCTAAAATCAAGGCCTGAGATGTTCTGGTCAGTGCTGAAAGAACCGCAGAAGACCATATTAGCGGGATACAGCTTTGATCCCTCCCTTTTGGTGCCACCAGTGTAGAAGGCGTCCACATCTATGCAACGCCAACCACTGAAGGCCAGATCGGTGGTCTCCAAGATGGAGGGACCCTGGCTGGAGTGAACAGGACTTCCGGTAGCAAAACAGGTAGGTGATGTTGACCTGTGCCATCCTTGGGTGCTATTTCCTTGCAGAAACGCAGAGCTGGGGGGACAGTGGGGACTCCTCAAAGAGCCCTCAGTTCTGATTCTATGATTGATGTCATGGCTAAGGTCCCCCCTTGGGTTCTTCCATCACCAGGGGCGAGGTCCTCACTTTCCAATGTTGCCCTCTCTTCTGTAGCCTCAGGAAACACACGAGGCCATGTTATTTGGCCATGTGTAGAAGGCCTAACTAAGCGCAAGGCTGCTCTGGGCCCGAGAGGGGACTGTTTCTTCCCAGCTCGTTGCTCCTTTAGCTTCCTGGTGGGAAGAGAAAGGCTTTTGGGGAAGGTCTGGCACAGCCTGGGAGCAAACCACTGCTGCTGGAGAGGCTGCAGAGAAAGGGTGAATGGAGGGAGAGAAACAGCTACGCTGCCCTCAGTGTCCCGACCTGAAGCCACGCAAGGGGTCTGCGTGTGGGCAAAGATCTCCCAAAACCTGCACTGTTGTTTTAGAAGAGTCTCTCTTCTTTTGCAGAAACCCATCTCTCCTTGGGACACAAGGAGCTCGGGAAAGAGATGAATAAGAACACAACGGAGAAGTTGCAAGAGTGTCGACTTCTTTAATTGTTCACAACAGTCGTTCACCGGAACGGGGGAGAAGGGTTTTTCCAGCGGCCTGTGCCTCTGACCTCAGCCCGGTGTGGTGCTTGTTGAAGTGTCAAAATGGAGGGACCTCCACAGAAGCAGGAGCTCGGTGTTGGGGTGAATTGTGTCATGCTGGCGTGTCTGTAATGTCACCCTGTCCAGCTACTCTTCTCAAGCCAGGACTTTCCATAGAGACAAATAGTAAAATCATGGGTCACCTGGTATCTTGTAGTTCCTTTTGTTTCCGAGTAATGTGGGAAAAGCCCACGCTCCTAGGAGTTGGTGAGGAATGGAGTAGGATCGGCTCCTCTGTGCCCCAGAGCCCCAGAGCCCACTGTGTCCCCCCTGCACATCACAAGGTGCCTTTGTGGCTCCCACAGCAACCCCAGCCATGTCCACCAGTGTCTCCCATCACGGTGCTGTGCTGGGGCAGGCAGCGCTGGGGAGAGACGGGCTCTGAGTGGAGCAGCACTGCCCTGGCACAGGGACATTGCTCCCCAGCCTTGGAAGGCCTTCTGGGACTGCTCTTCTCTTGCTCTTGCCCTTGCTGAGCACTTCCACAGCTGGTGGGCCCAACAAGAAGCCAGGTAAAGTTCTAGCTGGGCTTTGGTCCTTCTAATTTTCTCCCTACATAGCCTCACAACATCTTTGTAGTCCTCATGAGTGGCCTGCCCTTCCTTCCAAAAGGCATAAACTCTCCTTTTTTGACTGAGTTGCGACCAGAGCTTTCTGTTCAGCCAGGTTGGTCTTTTTCCCTGTTGGCTCATTTCTTGGCACATGGGGACAGGCTGCTCCTGTGCCTCTAAGATGCCTTGAAAAACGTCTAGCCTTCCTGGACTCCTTTGCCCTTCAGGACTGCCTCCCAAGGGACTCTGTCAACCAGGCTCCTGAAAAGATCAAAATCTGCCCCCTGGAAGTCCAAGGTGGCAGTTCTGCTGACCCCCCTCCTTGCTTTTCTAAGAAGCTTCTCCATTGAAAACTCTTATCATTTCATGATCGCTAAGCCCAAGGTGGCCTCCAACTGTCACATCCCCCACAAGTCCTCCTCTGTTCTCAAACAACAGGTCTAGCAGGCCACCTTCCCTTGTCGGCTTCGTCACCAGCTATTTCACGAAGTTATCCTCAACACGCCCCAGGAACCTCCTAGATTGTTCCCTCTCAGCTGTATTGTATTTCCAGCAGATATCTGATAGGTTGAAGTTCCCCACGAGAACAAGGGCTAGCAATCTTAAGACTTCTCCCAGCTGCTTGTAGAATATTTCGTCTGCCCCTACATCCTGGCTGGGCAGTCTACAACAGACTCCCACCATGATATCTGCCTTGTTGGCCTTTCCCCTGATTTTTACCCGTAAACACTCGACCCTGTCATCACCATCATTAAGTTCTCGCCATTCATAACGCTCCTTAACATACAGAGCCACCCCCACCTCCCCTCCTTCCTTGCCTGTCCCTTCCGAAGAGTTTATAGCCATCCAATGCAGCACGCCAGTTGTGAGTCATCCCACTACATTTCCATGATGGTGACTACATCATAGTTTTCCTGATGCACAATAGCTACCATCTCCTCCTATTTGTTGCCCATGCTGCGGGCATCAGTGTAGAAACACTTCAGCTGGGCTACTGGTCCTGCCACCTTTTTGCTGGGAGAAGCTGTAATCCCTACCTGACCATTCCCAGACACGGGCGTCGTTTCTAACCCATCAATGACCCTCGCATCTCTGCTGCTGCATGAATCTCCATCCCCTGCCTTCACTGAGTCAGCAGACCAAGGGACCTCGCCAGCATCCTGTCCCACAGACACTGGCACACGACCTCCAGGCTTACCTCTAAAGGGCCCAGTTTCATTGCTGTCCCCCTTCAAATCTAGTTTAAAGCCCATTTGATAAGCCCTGCCAACTCCTGCACCAAGCACTTTTTCCCCCTTTGAGTTAGGTGTACCCCATCTGTCGCCACCAGGCCTGGTGTTGTGTAAACCGACCCATGATCAAAAACCCAAATTCCTGACGCTGACACCAGGCTCGGAGCCAGATATTGATCTGCTGGCTCTTCCTTTCTCTTCCCTCATCCTTCCCTGCAACTGAAATGACAGAGGAGAAGACTACTTGTGCTCCTGACCCCTTAACCAGTCGTCCCAAGGCCCAAAAGTCTCTCTTGATCACCCTTGGGTTTCCTGTTACCAGTTCATTGCTGCCTGTCTGAAAAATCAGTCATGGGTAGTAATCTGAAGAGCATACCAGGGAAAGAAGCTTGCTCTTTATATCTTTAACCCGGGCCACAGAGAGGCAGAAGACTTCCCGAAGAGGTCACTAGGGCTGAAACTGAGGTTTTCAGCCCCCCAAAACATGTTTGGACCCTAAAAATGAGTCTTTGAACAGTAAAAGGGAGGCTTTGAGACCCCAAACGAGGTTTTGTTTGCTATAAGTGAGGGTTTGGATGGTAAAAATGAGGCTTTCCACCCTAAAATTGATGCTTTGGACTCTAAAAATAAGACTTTGGAAACTAAAAAGGATGCTTTGGAGCCTAAAATGATTAATTCAGACCCTACAAATGCAGCTTTGGACCTTGAAAAAAGTGGGTTTGGCTCTAGAAATGAGCATTTAGACCCTTGAAATGAAGCTTTTTGATTTAAAAATAAGTCCTAAAACTAAGACTTTGAGCTGTAAAAGAGGGGTTTGGATCCTGTGCATGAAAGCTTGGACCCTAAAAGTAAAGCTTTGTGTCTTAATATGAGGTGTGGACCCAAAAATGAGACGTTAGAAACTAAAACTGAGGCTTTTACCCTGAAATTTAGGCGTCAGGCACAGGATGCCAGAAGAATCCAGGTGAGTCCTGGGAAGAGACACGGAGAGCTACCAGGCGTGGGTCTGCCTCCACAATATACAAAAATCCAAGGGGAGTCCTCCTGGGACTTCAGCTTTCTATTACAGGAGGCCAAAAGTCTCCAATAGACGGCCAAAGACTCGATAGTTACAGTGCTAGTTCATGAGCACCACTAGCCTGAAGGTGCAGTCCACTATTAGTGTATCCAATTCGTAATAGTTTAAAACCTATTAAACGTGACTGGACTGATAGTGCTGAGTTGGGCATCACTCAGCATTTAAACCCAGCCACACCTAGCCTCCCACCTCGGTGAGGAGGGTTAGAACGCAAGGGGGTTTATTTTCTGCCAAAACCACTTTGCCCCTTTCACGCAACAGCCCTGTCCAGGGATGGTGCTTGAGGCTGGATCCTGCCCGCTCCTGCTGTTCAGAGGCACAAGCCGTGGCAGCGGGAAGGGCTTTGTGGAGGAGACGCTGAGTGCTCCCCCTCCAAATGGATCAGTGCTGGAGTCAGGGCAGGAGGAACCCAAGGGCATCCAGGGGTCTCCAGTGACTGGGATCAGCTCTGCGGTACAATCATTCCATGATTTTATGATTTCCCTCAGTAGAAAGACTTGATGAGACAAGCTCGGCTGGGACAGGGTGACTCTACAGACAGCCCAGGCAGGCACAACTCACCCCAACCAGCTCAGGCAGGTGCCTGCATGTGTCTCAGGTGGCTCCCACAGTAGCAGAAGATTCCCCCAGGTCCCATCCCATTGGCCATCTTCCACGCTCCCCCTCCATGGGCCTCTTTCTGCTTTCCTTTTCTTTTTCCCTTGCACGTCTGAGGTTGTGCTGCCTGTGTTTGGCCCAGCTCTGGTGCCCGGCCTTTGGGCACGGGTTTACTCTTCCTATGGCTGGCCACAGGCTGCTTTTTGGCAAAGGAGGCCCCTGGGATTGCTGATAGCCACCTGGAAGGCCATAACAGGAGGAGTCTGCATGAGGACATGAAGGGTTTGGGGCTGCATCCTGCCCCGCAAGCCCCGTGCCTGTTTCCAGAGCCACTGGCAGCTAAGCCAATGCTGCGCTCAGGTCAGGAGAGGAAACACCCTGAGCTGGGACCCCCAGCTGACACACGGCTTTTCCTGTGCACAGCTCAGGATGCCACGCTGGGGCTCTCCTGAGGGGAAGGAGAGGAGCCAGCCCTGCGAAATGGGGGGCTCCCGGCAGCCCCATCCTGCCCCTCCGGGCTCTGCCTCCTCCACTGTTGGGTGGTGGCGAGTGACGAGTGTTTGGGCCTGGGGAATGGGCTCTTGTTGGGTCAGAAACCCTGTGCAGACGGCAGCCCTGAGCTTCCAGACCCACCTAACCCGGGTGTTCCTCATCTCCATCGCTTTCTTATGCCAGAGCTGCTCGCGTTCAGTAGTAGTCAAGCTTGAGCGATCAGGCAAGGGCAGTTCAGGAAAGCTCACTGGAACTGGGAAGAAGAGACCTCGTCAGAAGAGCATCGCGATGATGCTGCTGGCCCGAGTGACACGCAGGGGTGCTCAGGCCTCTTCCCAAAATGCCCAAGGTGGCTGTTCTGCTGCCCTTGCAGCTGCCATATCCAGAGCCCTCATGCTCTCCCCAGCACTGGCTCTTGCCCAGCTCCTCATTTCCATGGCACAGTATACGTTTGCAACTGCGTTATCTGTGCCAGATTTGGGAAAGAGGAGCTGGTGCTGTTGAGGTGACAGTCTTTCAGAGCTCTAATTCCTTGGGGGGAGTCCAGGGCCTTGGATTGCGTCCTCCCACCATACCCCTGGGCACATCCCACCGCAGGGCTTTGTTGTGGCGAAGCCAATGAGTGGTTTGGAGAAAAGGCTGTGCCAAGCTGGTGTGAAGCTTTGGCGCAAGTCAGAGCCTTTTGACAATCGTTACCAGGGTAACGATCACCAGGGTCCCATCAGATCACAGATGCTGGTTGCCCAAGCTGGGAGCTGCTTTACCTTCCACGCCTTGCCTGAGAGGTGGCAAACCCTCTTTTCTCGTCCCCCTGTCCTCACCAGGGACTTTTCTCAAGGCCTTCAGAATGTCCCTGGGGATTGGTTTGGGCACAAACTCCAGTTCAAACCTGGAGACAAAGAGATGACACCAGCATGACCCACAGCACCACCAGCCCTTGCCGCTTGCCACGATCACCTGCTCACAGGCAGATTTTGGCACTGTTGTAAAGGCCGTTGTTTTCTCAAGTCAACTATCCCCCATACCTGAGGACCGTCCTAGAAAACGGGGCCACCTGTCAAATAAGTCCAGGTCACCTAAATTCCCATCCCATCAGATCTGCCTTACAGGCCGGGCACATGAATGATAATTACTGCCCGCGTCCCCGTGGGAGGACACCCGTGGTCACAAGGAGCAAATGCTACCAAACCACAGCTGATCAGCTGCATCTGCTGCAAGCATACTCACTCGGGAAAGATGATAACACGGCCGTAGAACGTCAAGGAAGCAATGGGTATCACCCGGGACACCACCATTTTGAGCAGCTGAGGGACCTGCAACGGATGAGCATGAAGATGCCAGGAAATCCTCAATGTGTCCAAGGCACTCAATTTAGGAGTCGTCCCAGGCAGTGAGAGATGCTGAAACTGTAGCTCTCACTGGTCTTGAATGGATGGCCACGTCCTGGCGAGCCACATGCAAGCAGTGTTGGGACACTGTGTGGGAAAGCCCAAGCAGTGGGCAAACCAAAATGCTCACCTTGAACGCTGCCCTTTCTAAGTTCTTCTTCCCAGACATCCTCTCCAGGAAATCATAGTAGAATCTCATTTGCACTCTCCTGCCTTCAACGAGGAACACCCCTACGTTCCTCAGGACAAAGGCGATGGTTTCCCCCTTCCCCAGGCAGTGAGAGAGGAGGGACGTGGTGCCTTGGATGCAACTCTCCACTTTTTGCCGGGACACAGAGGCTGCTGTGGCCACCTTGGCATATTTGAGGGGCTCCAGCTCCTTGTTGCCTGGAAAAGCACATGAGAGGGACAGAGGTGCTCACCCAGTGGCCCTTCCACAGGCATTTCCCAATGGCTGCTTATCGCAGTCATTGCCCAGAAAGGGCATTTCTGGACCTGCTCTGCAGAGAGGGTAATTAGCTTTTAGAAAAGGGATGCGACACCCGCTCTTCACCCTAACCATGCAGCCAGCCAGGGCTTAATCCAACGACTTACAAAGCAGGTTGTCTTTGCTGTCCATGAGATGGTGGACTTCTCCAAGGTTCCTGGCCAGGTGAAACACGGGACTCTGGATAATCACCATTTCGTTCCCAACCTGGGTCTGTGTGGGGACCACATCAAAGGAGCCAAGGGTGGGAATTCGGACCCCCTGCAAGTGGAAGAGAAGGGAAGAGCTGAAGGGTGAGGACTGGCTGGAGGGAAGAGCTGGGGGAGGCCCCACGCAGGGACAGTACTTTCGGCTGGACCTTGCCAGCTCCCACTGTTCAAAGGCACAAGTCAGGGCAGTGGAAAGCGGTTTGGGGAGGAGATGCTGAGTCCTCTCCCTCTGCTTTCCCCTCTAAAAGAGCAGTGCTGGAGTCAGGGCAGAAGCAGCCCGAGGGCATCCAGGGTGTCTCCAGTGACTGGGATCAGCTCTGCGGTACAATATCACCTACCTGAGGTGATATCACCCTTGCATAATCCCTGTGTGCCCCACCGGTGGGGATTTTTGGGGTGGGTTTCCTGCTTTCTGAGGAGGGGAAGAGTAACTGCAGGCCATGCCTCAGGGCCATGGGGACCCCCCACCCTCTGGGTGGATGAGGAGGTTGCGGGTGTCGCCCCACCTTGCGCAGCAGGAGCTGTTTTTCAACGCAGCTGGCCACCGCATCCCAGATGGCCTTTTTCTCTGGAAAACAAAGGAAAACCAGGTCATGCTCCATGTCCACTGGCTCTCAACCCTCCAACATGCCCTGAGCTGTAGCGCGTTGTAGATGTAAAGTGTCATTGCTGTCCCCAGCCCCAGATGGAGACACCCCTGAGATGGCTGCAGTGCTGATCTTGCCCACGCAGCGCTGCAGCGGTCGGTCATGAAAACGCTCCAGCAGTGGCTGTGGGTGCCCGTACCTTTGGCGGTGATGCTGGGCATCAGGAAGGTGTGCTCCATCCCATCCCAGAAGTCCATCTTCCTCCGCCTCACCTTGGCGGGTTGCTCCATAGTGGCAGCAGCCATTTGGGAGCTCATCCCTGTTCGTCCTAAGGACGCCTCTCCAGGGTGCAGGACCCACCGCCCTGCGGCCCCTTTTGTACCCCTGTGCGGCCGTGTCACAGGCCCAGTGCAACATCACGGTGACACGGCCACTGTTGGTCACACTGCCCACTGTGACACGGCCACCGCTGACTCGCTGGTGACGGTGACAAGGCACCCACTGCCCTGCTGCCCTCTGTGGTGGGGCTGCCACTGCCCCTGTGCCAGCGGCCCGTGGTGGGGCAGGGCCCAGCCCATGGCTCCTTCCTCAGTGTCCCGTGTCCAGGTAACATGCGCCCGTGCTGGTCAGCCCCGTAATCTGCATTCTCCTGGAACCAGCAGACAGCACAGAGGGAAAATGACCGCTCTGGTAGGTCAGCCGGTCGGGACGCGCTCGGCCTTCCCACACTGTGCAAAATTCGTATTTTAATCCCGGTTGCCATGAACACCAGGGGCTCAGTCCACTCACGCCTGGGTGCTCTGAGCAGGAGGAGCCGTGGGTGGCTGCATTTGAGCGCTTCAAACGAGGTGCCCCAGGGCCTTTTCAGTACCCAGTGGGGATAAGCTGGGAGAGGGGGAATTCTGACTGCATCGAAAGAAAAAAAACGTGTGCGATGAG
The DNA here is from genome assembly GCF_964199755.1 of Larus michahellis. Classification (NCBI taxonomy): domain Eukaryota; kingdom Metazoa; phylum Chordata; class Aves; order Charadriiformes; family Laridae; genus Larus; species Larus michahellis. Next base: position 21,527,466 of record NC_133904.1, read on the forward strand.
GATTGTGAAATGCCAGAGAGGACGTGTGGTCTCTATGATCATCGAATATCTCAAGTTGTAAGGGATCCATAAGGATCACCGAGTCCCAGGACGCAGATGGCCCCTTTGGCTGCCAGGGCACACTGTTGACTCCTGTTCAACGTGCCATAAACCCAGACCCCCAGACCGCTTTCCACAGGGCTGCTCTCCAGCCTCTCGTCCCCCAATTCGTACATGTACCCAGGATAACCCCGTCCCAAGTGGAGAATCCGGCACTTGCTCTCGTTACATTTCATACGGTTGGTGATTGCCCAGCTCTCCAGTCTATCCAGATCTCTCTGTAAGGCCTCTCTAGCCCCGAGGGAGTCCACAGCTCCTCCTACTTCAATATGGTTGGCAAACTTACTCAACGTACATTTGATTCCTGCCTTCAGAGCATTTATAAAACCAGGAAAGAGCACTGGCCCTAAAATTGAGGCCTGGGGAACCCCACTGGTGACTGGCCACCAGCCTGATGGAACCCCATTTACTATAACCCTTTGAGCCAGACCTGTCACCCAACCTCTTATCGACTTGTCTAGCTGTATGTCGGACATTTCACCCAGAAGAATACTTTGAGAGACAGTACCAAAAGCTTTGCTAAAATCCCCAAACACCACATCTACTTGCTTTCCTTGGTCAACTACACGTGTGAGCTGGTCAAGACAAGAAACTGAGTTGGCTAAGCAGGGCTTTCCCCTCGTCAACCTGTGCTGGCTATGACCAAGGACTGCACTGTGTCTCAGGTGTTTTCCAGTAACTTCCAGAAAATCCTTCTCCATAATTTCACCAGGCACTGAAGTGAGACTGACAGGCCTGTGATTCCCGGGGTGGGGAGTCCCCATGGCCCTGGGGCATGGTGAGACAAACCGGCCTGTGCTGCTACCTTGGAGGGGTCCCAGCCAGCCAGAAGGCATGGGAGCTCCTTCCCTCAGAGCCAAAACACCTTTGGTTTCTGTCCAGGGGGAGCCCCAGGTGGCTGCATGCAATTGGAGCTTGCTTTATTTCTATATAAAATACATAGAAATATATTTTATAAATATATATACTTATTTATATATAAAAAGATACTAAAGTGTCAAAATATATGTCAAAATCCATGTTCTACAGAATAAGTGTTAACATAGAAGTCTAAATGCATCTGAGTCTAAACAGATATTCTGTCTAAGTGTAAACAGATAATACATATTCGCTAAATTGATCCATCTGCACGTGAACAGATCCGTTAATGTAAATGTCTATGTTCTCTAAGGTTTTTAAAATGCAAAGAAAGCCTATTTCTAGAAAGGATTTAGAAACTCACCCTCCTCTCTAATCTCTCTTGAAGACGTGAAAGCGCTTTCCAAAGCTGCCCCTTCCCCTTTTTCCCCTCCCAATTTGGGGCCGATTCCCCCGAACGGGGACTTTCCCCCGCGGGGCCGCGCACACTGAGCGGGAGCTGCCACCATGGCACAAAAATACCCCAAAGGCCCCGATCCTGGGTCTGCCCTGGGGGGCAAAATGACAATTTGGGAGAAAAAAAAATCCCAATTTGGGGCTGCCGGGAAAGCCAAATCCACCTGAATTTGTGCAGCTGGGAAGGAAAAAAAACCAAACCAAACCATTTTCATGCAGAAAAGCAAAAATCACCGATTTTTATGTCGTGGGTAAGGCACCAGCCTCCCTCGTCGGTCCCCATCGGACTCGCTGCTGTCACACACACACAGCCTCCCCCCGCTCCAGGTGCCCCACGTGGAGTGATGCAGCATCCCTGGGGCTCGTTCCGGGGCGAAAACCCCTGTTCAGCAGGTTTTGAGTGCAGAGGCGCTGGCTGTCGCTGCCTGGGCTGCGAGCGCGGACAGGGCCGAGAGCCGGGAGCCCCGCAGCCGGATAAGTGATTCCAGTCCTTCCGTGCCTTGTCCGAGAGCTGGAAAACCATCTTTTTTCCCCTGATTTTCCTCACCAGGGACTTTTCCCAAGGTGGAAATCTTGGGTGGTGGTTTGGGCACAAACTCCAGTACAAACCTGCAGAAACCAAGATGACATGGCCAGAAAATGTCAGGGAGGCCAGAGGTACCACCTGGGACACCACCATGTCCAGCAGCTGGGGGACCTGTGACGGAGGAGCACAAAGATGCCACGATGTCCTCAGCATGGCTGAGGCATTTCATATTGGAGGAGCCCGAGGCAGTGAGAGTTGGTAGGACCGTAGCTCTCGCCTGGCCCGAGGGGCTGGCGGTGGGCCACATGCAAGCGGTGCTGGGGCACAGGCCGTGGAGAAGCCAAAACGCTCACCTTAAACCCAGCTATTGCCAAGTTCTTTGTCCCAGACATCCTCTCCAGAAAGGTGCAAAAATTACCAGGGTGGTAAAATTTCCTGCCGAGAAGGTTCACGATTGGAAACTTCTGTGCTGCTTGGAAGTCACCCTGCCGCCACCAAACCATGTTCCTTTCTTTTCAATAGTGGCTGGAGTGGGGCTGGCTGTATTTCAAGCTAATTTGATCACGGGCTATTAGTTTTTAGGCGTCGACAGTGCTCTGCCCATGAATTCCTGCAACTCTTTGCATTGGTTACCGTACAGGTGCGGGCTTCTGGTAGGGCTTCTGGTCTCTTCTTACCTTCTTTGCTGTTTTGGCGTCCAGTTTGTATCAATGACTGAATTGCCCAAAAGCTGAAACTCGAGAAGCAACGATCCAAGGCACGTAATTGTCAGGTCTCTGGTCTTTGTTGCTTTGAATTTTCTGTCTCTTGTGCACGGTGTGTCCACTTTCAAATAGCAATGAATAAGCCCATAATCCTTAACCTGTATTTTTGGAGGCAAGGGAGAATTCTGGAGACCAATGCGTTTGTGGGTTTGGCGTTAGTCTGTAAAGCTCGTCCTTGCAATTGGCAACTAGATAGCATGGCTTTGACAGGAGTGCTTGGGCTTCTGATTTAAAAGGAGCAGTTAGTTGCCCGGCTCAGTGCCCCCTGTGTTGAGCAGAGCGAGCTGCCGCCCCCACTGGAGACTACTCCTATCCTGTGTTTTGGATAGCCACCTCCTGCCAGATGTGCTGCTGGATTCCTGTTGTCTTGAGGCTGGTTGAAGGCTCTGCTCCGCTGAGTTGAAATGTGGCAAATTGGGTCTCCCCAGGCTGGTTGTCATTTCCCACCTTGTTTCCTCTGGGCTCTTGGGGAACTCGTGGTTCCCATCAAGTCACTCGCTGCCTCTTCCGTTTGACGTGCATTCCCTTCTAAACACCAGCTTACAGAAACGGAGCCTTCTGACTGCTTTCTAGCGTTTGGTAAGGGGACTGAGTGAAACTCCTTGGCAAACTGAATCTGAGCCAAAAGCTCAGATAATACGGGTTGAAATACAGCTTTTTAGTATCTGTTTACATTATGTCATGCCTCTTCTTAAGACTCTTATGGAAAACTTTGAAAGAGGCTCTACATCTTCAGTGTCTTCAGTTTGTACTCCACCTACAAAATCCGCCGGCACACCGGTACAGCCTGCAAATTATACTACAAGGATTTGTACAATGAGACTTCTTGCCACAGCATATAAAGCTTCCACTACACTAGCAGGTAATTTAAGGGGAACAGAAGCATGTGTTTCTTTGTGCTGTCTCCTCTGAAGTTACTGAAGTAGTACCACTTGGAACTGGAAGAGTAAAAGTGAGGAAAAACTCGTGGGTTGAGATAAAGACAGTTTAACAGGTAAAGCAAAAGCTGCGTGCAGAAGCAAAGCAAAACAAGGAATTAATTCACTGCTTCCCAACGGCAGGCAGGTGTTCAGCCGTCCCCAGGAAAGCAGGGCTCCATCACGCATAGCGGTTACTCGGGCAGACAAATGCCATAACTCTGAATGTCTCCCCCCTTCCTCCTCCTTCCCCCAGCTTTATACACTGAGTCTGACATCATGTGGTACGGATTATCCCTAAATACATAAGAAAGGCGCTGGAGCCAAAGTCAGTAGTTGGCTGACCTATTTTACCAAAAAGTAACAGATTTTAAAGTGTGATAAGTCGATGCTTTTTTTCTGCCAGTTTTTTACCTTAGTCTCGTTTCTCATAGCTTTAGGAATTATTTTACTGATAGGTCATTGCAGTTTCCTGTGGAGTAAAAGTACTTGGGAGTAGCGGATGCTCTTTACTTGGCTCTGGAGGCAGTAAATAGGAGAAGAAGAAAGTTTAGAACAGATAAGTCTGTGCACTTCTGGGCAGTATCACGAAGAACTTTTTTTCATGTGGCTTCTGCTGGTAAAGACCACTGGTAAGACTTAATACGTTGCCTTAGTGTCAAGCACTAGTTAAAACCCGGCATCAATGGTTTGGGTTTACCAAGGATGAGAACATTCCAGTCCCACACAGCACAAACCACTGCACGGCTTTGTTCCAATGTGTTCCTGATAATATCATTATTCAATCTGTGAGTGTACAGGGGCCATGTGTGAAAGGGCAGAGAATATTGAGAATTACGTGTTTGAAGACTCTTGGAAACACTTGTAAGGTCTTCAAGTAAACATTTTCAGGGCTAGCTCCTGTGGTTAGGTGGTGTTGCATTTAAAAATACAATTCTTCCTGTTTGTTAATAAATTCTTCCTGTCCCTGCTGCTTTGCAATAAGGAAGGATTCTCTTCTAACTGTAGCTAGAGGTGACTTACATTAAAACCAAAGTTACGGACTTCAGCTAGTGAAGTCCGTAACATACTCGTGAAACTCAGTCCTGGTTTCAGTTGTAGGGGATTTATAGAATCATAGATTCATAGAATGGTTTAGGTTGGAAGGGACCTTATAGATCATCTAGTTCCAAGCCCCCTGCCCTGGGCAGGGACACCTCCCACTAGACCAGGTTGCTCAAAGCCCCATCCAGCCTGGCCTTGAACACCTCCAGGGATGGGGCATCGACAGCTTCCCTGGGCAACCTGTTCTTCTAAGATTGTGGACTACATTTTTCACAGGATTATGGCTTTAGTTCAACAGAAAACTGTCATGAATACTTATTTTCTTTTATCTGCCTCGATCACAAGCGTGTTACTCAGTATCTAATTCACTTCTCTTAGATCTGCAGCATTTTAAATCCTAAAAGGATTTATTGTATTGGTTTAATGGTAATTTCACTGCAATTTGAACAGGTATTTTTTTGGTAAATACTTTTATAACTTGGAGAAAGTGTTGATTTGTCCTCCTTTTTACCTCCCACCCCTCCTCAATGTAGCTTTCTGGTAACATTCAAAGTGAGTGATGTTTCTTTGGGTGATCCGTTTACACTAACATAAAATGAAGATCAAATGTTAGAGTACCTCATGTCTGCCTCTCATTTCAAATTGCAGGTATCTACCTCCACTGTGCGGCAGTTCTTCAGAAACGTAATGAGAGGTTTAACTGATATGCAATGGCATGTGGTATCTTAATTATACTTTAGTTAGGAATGAGGTTAGGAATTAGTTAGTACTGTGAGAAGATAGCCACGCTCAAATTTCTCTTAGTTGAAGTGCTTTCATAATAAAAGAAGAAAGGACAAAGATGACTTTATTAAATGTCTCAAATCAGGAGTAATTCATACTTCTAAACATTGCTATCATGAAATAGTCCTCAAACTTTGTTTAAAATCTTACCAATATTCACTCATCTCCATTTTGAGAGGGATAAGTTGAACAAACGATATTTTAGCAGAATATACCACAAAATTCATTTTGTATGGACATAATTGCTTTTTTTTTTCTGATAATCTGAGTCCATGTGTAAAAATACAAGACTCGCATCAGTTTTCTTTAATTTGACTGTAGATGACGAGACCACAGATGAGTCTGCAAAAATGTACGGCTTAAGTATGTTTAGAAAAAGTAAAGTGATAGTAAGCTGTTCAGTTGTTAAGTGAGTGAAAACAACATGAACGGGCTGACAAACAACTCGGAATCAGGGGTTGGTTTACTGAATTTCAGACTGCTGATGAGAAGGCTCTGGAATAAACGGTCTAGATCTTGAGTAAAAACATCACTCCTCAGGCAACTTCATGCATTACTTTGTGGTAATGCTGCCTTTTTTTTAAGTGCTTAGACAGGACTGAAAGGTGTTTTTTTGACATGGTGTCTCCCAATAAGTATCAAAGTGCAATCAATACTGTCAAACTTCCATCAGTGTTTATAAATGAGAGTTCAGTTGGTGAAGTTACCTTTAGAAATGAATGCGTAATCAATTACTTTGTAAAATGTTTTTGGTCTTCTATTAAGGAATCCTTTGACTCAAGTATGTTGATAGTTCTGTGGTGTGGATTATCCAGTTATTATTAATAGACAATTTGTTTTGAACCCTGAAGGTAGTCCCAAATTGTTTATCAGATACAGTGCTGTAGCTTAATTCTGCTGTCTTGTTCCTGTTTGGATTCTGTGTTCATCTCCTGATAGATGTGCTTCTGAATTTCTGCTGTTTTGAGGCTGGTTGAAAGCCGTGAGTCTAGTGAGGTTGAAGGCCCCACTGAGTCTAAATGCAGCAAATTGTGGTCTTTGCTGACTTTGAGATGTGAAGATATGTTATCAAATGCTTCTAGATAATCATTCCAGATAATAAAGATGGAAATACTGCTTTTTAGTATCTGTTTCCATTATATTATCCCTCTTACATTATATTATCCCTTTTGTAATTATCTCTGGAATCACCTTCTAAAGCATCAACGTAAAGCACTCCACCCACTTTCCCTGTCAGCGACACAGCAACATTAATTGTAATATAGTATTAAATTGCAAAGTCCCATTTTCCAGCCATTGCTTATCATCATCCAGTTTATAATTTGGCCACCGTTGGTTGCAGTGTCTTTTCATTTCATGGCAAGTCATCAGACCTCCTCCAAACTTGTTAAATACAACCCAGAGGACTACAGGGAGGAATCGTGGATTGGCTTTATCCCATATTCCACTTATATTCCACCAATATTCCACTTATATTCAGCTTATAGTCCATTTGTATCTAAACCAATATCTCCTCTGTGCATGCGCGGCTCTGACTTCCATTTGTCAGCAAAGGTAAACTTTTCCCCTGATACCAAGCATCTATGTACGACTTTATAGTCTTCTGCGGAACTCATTAAATTTGATCTAATTTAACTAATTAAATCAAATTCATTTGAATGATTTTAATTGAACTAATTAAATCAAATTCAGGAATTTGACTCGGTTTCACCCTTGCACAGATCTCTCTTTTGGGCGTTGCACCTTTGAGTGGCTCACTGCCCTGACACCGCAGGGGATTTGGAGGATTCCCTGATCAACTGGACGGTGCGCGCTGGTGTCCTCTCCCATCTAATTCTCTGCCACCGGGGACGGCAAGACGGTCCGGGCAAGGCCTTATGGCTGTCCCACCCGGGTCACCAAAAATGAGGGTTCTTCAGCTGCTGTGCGAAAGCCAGTACACACACGGAGTGGAGATATTTGTTTTTATTTCAGTTCTGCAGAATCAGGTGCCGGGCATTTATCAACGGCCAGCACAGGTCATGTTTCCAACTGCCCAATCTTTCTATTGATGAAACACAGCTAGTTGGTCAATAATGATTCACTCGCCACTCCTGACTGTACAGATGCAGCTCGGGTCATGTTTAGACCACTGAGGGAGGTTACCTAATTAGCATGCTCATTATTTGCAACAGAGGGGGTGTTTTAGCATTATCGTTGCCCCAGGTTAGTTTGGGATACACTCTGGGCTCGACTTTGGTCCAGAAGTTCCATTTTTTGCTGTCTTCTGTCTAAGTCAGCAGCTGCAGCAGAACAAACACGTGCGACACGTCCTTTGGTTTCACACCCTCTTCGAGGTCAGGCACCTTCTGTGATGTCTCGGCCACATCCCGGCCAAAACCTCTCGACCAACAGGCTTTTCTCTGTGGAGGTCACCGATGGGCGCCCAGGGCACAGGACGAAGCTGGGGCTCGTGCTGAGTAAAGTCCCCAGAGCACCTGGGGAGAAGCGAGGTTTCTGCCTCGGGCCGCTTGGGGCTTCACCGATGGGAGTCCAGAAGAAGCCCCTGCGCGGGCAGATTCCGCGGCTTCTGAGGTGATTTTCCCGCATGTGCTGAGCGAGGCTTCTGGAGCGCCGGTCGCCCCTCGCTCGTCGGCTCCCGGCCCGCAGGAGCGGCTCCCCCCGGCCCGACACCCGAACGCGGTCTGCCAGCGCAGCCCCGTCTGTTTCTCGGGGAAAGCCCTTGGCCGTGCAGACGCCTCCGGGCCCAGCACAGGCTTCCCCCGGCCCGGCCCGGCCCGGCCCGGCCGTCTTGGCCGCGGGGCCGCCGCCCCTTCCCGGCCCCGCGCCCCCTGCGCCTCTGCCCCGCGCCGCCGGGCCCCGCGCGCGCCGCTCCCGCCGGCCGTTGGGCTCGCGCGGAGCCGTTGGGCGGCGCGAGGCGCCTCGGGGGTGGCGGTTGCCCGGCCGAGGTCGCCCGGCTCTTCCCCCCGGCGCTGCCCGCGCTCCGCTGGCCGCGTTTTAGAGGCTGTTGGAGTTAGCGCAGCAGACGAGGCGATGGCTCCCGGCGCCCCGGCCTCACCCAAGGCAGGAGACGAGGCTCGGTTTCTGCCCGAGTTCCTCACGGGCGCTTTACCCGATTCAGTGGGTCGGCCCGTACCAGATTTACGCGGCCGCACAGTCAGCGTGTGGGAATTTTGGGCACTACTTGCAGGTCAGAGTTGGTTGCGTGCTGAAAACTTGTCCTGAAAGTCAAAATTTGGTCTGTCTTGCTGCTGCGCTACGTGACTGTTGCAAAGGCTTGAATTCGGCTTGAATTCTTGTGGTTTTGTAACTTACTAGAAATGAGCTCAACTCGTTGAATGAATGGGGAACTCAAGTGTACTCAATAGAGTTTGGCTAAATTCTTCCAAGTAAACTTAAGTTTAATACCTGTTTGAAACATGGCGGGTTTGGTACCAGGAAAGGCTGTTGGACAGGGAAGATAATAGGAACCTCTCCTAATGTAAAATCAATTCATACAGCTCGTTACAAGTCAATTGCGCGTGCAGACCTCAATGTTTAAAACAGAGATGTCTGCTGGCAACCTACAAGCTGCTTGGGCAAGCTGCTGGTTTCTTTGCAATGAATTCTAAGAAGTCACATACAGATTGCCAGAGTTGTAACAACTGGATGGAGAAAAACTGCAAAGCTCGTATTACTTACTATCTAGTGGTTGTATTTCCAGGTCGTGTGTCTGCTGTAATTGGGCTGGAGTAGTGACTTTTCATAGCTGTAAATGCTCTGCTCTTTCCAACCACTGACTTTATCTGACCAGAAACAGTCCTTTCCCATGCTTCTAAGGTGGTGGTACTGTATGTCTGTGTTCTTCTCTGAGCAGTATGAGTGAGTAGGTGACAGCCTCACTGATTAACTTCATGGCATGGGCGGCCTTGGCTTTTGTATTAGATCAGTTGGCGTTATTGAAATACCTGATGGTGTTAGCGTGCTAGTCATTTTGGAGGAGAAACTGAGGATTAAAGAACGTGCAAGACAATTGTCGATATTCCTGTCTTTCAATTTCAAGCAGAATTGGACTCCATGATCCCTATGGGTCCCTTCCAACTTGAGATATTCTAGGGTTGGCGGTCCGCTGGTCTCCTGCTTGTCGATCTTGTCTGCCCTGCCACCCTCCTGTCTAACAATAAGCTCCGCTACCTCCTTCAACTGAGCAGTCAAGTGATAGTTGGTTCTTTTTTGGTGAACATGATTCTGTTGATACAAGGAGAAGGCCTCACTGAATGAGCAGACTTTTTGTGTGCGTGTTGCCTTCTGAAAAGTTTATTCTGCAAGTTTGAGTTCTGTGGGAAGGAGGGAACGCGACTGTCCTAAAGGACAGGATATTTAAAAAAGCCCCAATAAAAATGAGCAGCTATCAGAAGGCATGTTGCTAGGCCACCTGGTGCTCCAGTTTGTTTGATCTTGTACCTACAAAATGCCATGGTTCGGGCTAAAAATGTACTGAAATAGTTTGGGATGTTGAAATCCTTCTATGTTAAAAAGAAATAACTCCTTCAGTGCAGTTGCGCTCAGTCGTTGCGAGGAAAAGGAAGCGAGTGCGGAGGCTTACAAGTGGGGGTGATGCTCTCATGATTTCTAAGCCTTTTAGACAGTGAAAATCGGATGCTGGTGACTTGTGATCCTGGCATCCTTTCCATCGGGAGGCAGGTGAATGCGTGAGTTGCTCTACTCCAGCAACAGTGAGATGCCTGTTTTCAAGAAGTTAACCTATAAGTTTCTGAGCGTCAGTACCTAAAGCTACTTGGTTTCCCAAAGCATACGGGATTAGTGTTAGTAAGGGTTTTTTCAGATCCTGTTACCTAAAGCTCACCCTAAGCCTAACTAAGCTTTCTTCTTGTAGACCTTGTAAGGCTGAGTAATTAGCTGGAAATTCCAGAACGTAAGAGTTGAGGCTCCTGGATGTCCAGACTCTCTGCTAGACTCTATGTCAGAATGTAAAAACATTGTCACATAACTTTTCATGAACAACTTTTAGTCGTCTTGTATTAAGTCTACGTGGAAACGTCTGTTCTTAGTCTTAAAAGCCAGGAGTAACTTAAGGCAAACAGTTACTCTTCTTGTCTGGTGCTTAAGTTCCCTGGAAATGATCTCTGCTGATCCGAGAAGTGTACCTGTAAGAATGATTTGTTACGCTTTCTGTGTTTTAATGCAGGCCAGCTTTTCTATAATACAGAGCCCATTGGCTTGACACTTGAACAAGATGTTCAAATTTCCAGTGGGGCACCATCAGATCCCTTGTAAACCAGTGCAGAAAGATATGTCGCTGCAAAGTGGCTACAAGAGTACCATGGTGCTGGGACTGGAGATGGATCTTCTGCCAGTGAAAGTGGCCCATGGGTTGGTGAAAGAGCAGACCTACTTTGAGGATTTCATAAGTTGAGATATAAAAAGGATATAAATTGGGAGATAAATATCATAAGAAAGAGCCCCAAGTAGAACTAGAATGTCCAGCCCAGCAGAGCTGGGCTCAGCCTTGGTTTCTCTCCTTCCCACTGTCCCAAGTCGACACTCTTGCAACTTCTCCGTTGTGTTTTTATTCATCTCTTTCCCGAGCTCCTTGTGTCCCAAGGAGAGATGGGTTTATGCAAAAGAAGAGAGACTCTTCTAAAACAACAGTGCAGGTTTTGGGAGATCTTTGCCCACACGCAGACCCCTTGCGTGGCTTCAGGTCGGGACACTGAGGGCAGCGTAGCTGTTTCTCTTCCTCCATTCACCCTTTCTCTGCAGCCTCTCCAGCAGCAGCGGTTTGCTCCCAGGCTGTGCCAGACCTTCCCCAAAAGCCTTTCTCTTCCCACCAGGAAGCTAAAGGAGCAACGAGCTGGGAAGAAACAGTCCCCTCTCGGGCCCAGAGCAGCCTTGCGCTTAGTTAGGCCTTCTACACATGGCCAAATAACATGGCCTCGTGTGTTTCCTGAGGCTACAGAAGAAAGGGCAACATTGGAAAGTGAGGACCTCGCCCCTGGTGATGGAAGAACCCAAGGGGGGGACCTTAGCCATGACATCAATCATAGAATCAGAACTGAGGGCTCTTTGAGGAGTCCTCACTGTCCCCCCAGCTCTGCGTTTCTGCAAGGAAATAGCACCCAAGGATGGCACAGGTCCACGTCACGTTCCTGTTTTGCTACCGGAAGTCCTGTTCACTCCAGCCAGGGCCACTCCATCTTGGAGACCACTGATCTGGCCTTCAGTGGTTGGCGTTGCATAGATGTGGACGCCTCGTACACTGGTGGCACCAAAAGGGAGGGATCAAAGCTGTATCCCGCTAATATGGTCTTCTGCGGTTCTTTCAGCACTGACCAGAACATCTCAGGCCTTGATTTTAGCAATTGTTCTGTCTCAGGTCTTGGTGGTTGTGGAATGAAGACCTTGCAGGTGAGCTCCTCAGGCAGCCTAGCCTCAGAGCTCGCTGGCAGCAATTTTCTTTGGAAGGAAACTGTCTTTTCGCTGACAGGTTTCTTTTCGCTGAGAGGTTTCGCTGCCTGTGCTTGGCTCCGCGTTGATGCCTGGCTTTTCTGCTGGGATCTGCCTTTGAGCTGGCTGGTCACAGGCTGCCTTTTTCCAGAGGAGTCTCTCGGGATCCTTGGAAGCCCCCTGAAAGGACACAACGGGAGCAGTCTGCGTGAGGACACAATGGGTTTGCAGCCACATCGTGCCCCTGTGAGCCATGTGCCTCTCTAAGCCAGGCCCCCTGAGCCAGAACACTGGGCCGACACACGGCTGTCCCGGTGCACAGCTCTGGAGGCCATGCTGGGGCTCTCCTGAGGGGAAGGAGAGGAGCCAGCCCTGTGAAATTGGGGGCTTCCGGGAGCCTCATCCCACCCCTCCGGGCTCTGCCTTCTCCACTCTTGGGTGGTGATGAACAGTGAGAGTTTGGGGTGGGGAATGGGCTCGTGCTGGGTCAGCAGACAATCCTGTGCAGATGCCAGCCCTAAGCTTCCAGACTCACCTGATGTGAGACTGCTTCCTCTTCTCCATCTCCTCCATTGCCTGGAGCTGTCGGGCTTTATTACGCATCAAGATGGAATAAGTGTGCGAGGACAGTTGAGGAAACCTCACTGGAACTGGGAAAGAAAGACCTTGTCAGAAGAACTTGGCTGAGATGCTGCCGCCCTGAGGAGGAGCTGGGTGGTGCCAGTGACGGGACAGGGGCTCTTGCAGAGGGGTCGTTTCCCAGGGGCCTTGAATTGTCATCCTCCCCCTGTTCCCTTGGGCACATCCCAACCTTTGGGTTCAGTTCTATGGAAGCCAAAGTGTCGTTAGCAAAAAAGGCTGCGCCAAGCTGTCATGAAGCTTCGGCACAAGTTGGAGTCTTTTGACAATCATCGCCGAAGGATTTTGCCCAATATATCACAGAAGCTGGTTGGCTATGTATGGAAAGGAGCCGGGAGTAGCTTTACCTTCTGTGCCTTGTCTGAGAGCTGGAAAACCATCTTTTTTCTCCTGATTTTCCTCACCAGGGACTTTTGCCAAGGTGGAAACCTTGGGCGGTGGTTTGGGCACAAACTCCAGTACAAACCTGGAGAAAACAAGATGACACCGGCATGACCCACGGCACCATCAGCCCCTGCTGCCATCACCTGCTCACAAGCAGATTTTGGCATTGCACACAAAAATGTTTTTTTCCCAAGCTGACTACACCCCATCCCAGAGGACCACCCCGGGAAATGGAGTAACCCTGCAAAGAAGTCCGGGCCATGATGGGAAGAAGGTGTCGCCTAAAGTCCTCCATCTTTCCCATCAGATCTGCCTCACAGGAGTGACCACGGGCTGGGGACATCCATGACAGTCGCTGCCTGGTGCCGCTGTGTCACAGGGAGCAAACGCTACCAGACCACAGCTGAGCAGCTAGAGGCTGCTTCCACAGATGTACTCACTCTGGAAAGATGATGACATGGCCAGAAAATGTCAGGGAGGCCAGAGGTACCACCTGGGACACCACCATGTCCAGCAGCTGGGGGACCTGTGACGGAGGAGCACAAAGATGCCACGATGTCCTCAGCATGGCTGAGGCATTTCATATTGGAGGAGCCCGAGGCAGTGAGAGTTGGTAGGACCGTAGCTCTCGCCTGGCCCGAGGGGCTGGCGGTGGGCCACATGCAAGCGGTGCTGGGGCACCGCTGTGGGACTGCACAGGCCGTGGAGAAGCCAAACCGCTCACCTTAAACCCAGCTATTGCCAAGTTCTTTGTCCCAGACATCCTCTCCAGAAAGGTGCGAAAATACTTCATTTTTACCCTCCTGTCTTCGATGAGGAGCACTCCTACGTCCCTCAGGACAAGGGCGATGTTCTCCCCCTTCCCCAGGCAGTGGGACAGGAGGGAAGTGGTGCCTTGGATGCAGGCCTCCGCCTTCAGCCGGGACACAGAGGCTGCCGCGGCCACCTTGGCATATGCGAGGGGCTCCACCTCCTTGTTGCCTGGAAAACCACAGGAGAGGGATGGAGACACTCAGCCAGTGGTATCCTTCTGCAGGCATTTCCCAAGGGCTGCGTATTACAATCATGGCATCACCCAGAGAAACCCCAGTTTTGGGCCTGCTCTGCAGAGGGGGAGTTGCTTTCGGGAAGCATTTTGGATCCAGGGAAGGGATGCAATGACTGTGCAGCCAGCCGGGGTTTAATCCGCCGTCTTACCGGGCAGGTAGGCCTTGTCATCCGTCAGGTTGTGGCCAACTGCAAGTTTTGTGGCCAGGTGAAACGTGGGGCTCTGGATAGTCACGGCCCTGTCTCCAACCTGGATCCGCTGGCGGACAGTGTCGAAGGAGCCGAGGGAGGGAATCCGGACCCCCTGCAAGTGGACGAGAAGGGAAGGGCCGAAGGGTGAGGACTGGCTGGAGGGAAGGCTGGGGGTGGCCCCGTCCAGGGATGGTGCTTCAGGCTGGATCCTGCCCGCTCCTGCTGTTCAGAGGCACAAGCCGGGGCAGCGGGAAGGGCTTTGTGGAGGAGACGCTGAGGGCTCCCCCTCCAAAAGGATCAGTGCTGGAGTCGGCAGGAGGAACTCAAGGGCATCCAGGGGTCTCCAGTGACCGGGATCAGCTCTGCGGTACAATACCACTTACAAACCCACCCCATCCCTGGAGGTGTTCAAGGCCAGGTTGGATGGGGATTTGAGCAACCTGGTCTAGTGAAGTGGTCCCTGCTCATGGTGGGGGGGTTGGAAGTAGATGGTCTTTAAGGTCACTTCCAACTCTGACCACCCTAGGATTCCACCACACGTAATACCCCACAGTATGAGCCCTGTTTGCCCCACCGGTGGGGATTTTTGGGGTGGGTTTCCTGCTTTCTGAGGAGGGGAAGAGTAACTGCAGGCCATGCCTCAGGGCCATGGGGACCCCCCACCCTCTGGGTGGATGAGGAGGTTGCGGGTGTCGCCCCACCTTGCGCAGCAGGAGCTGTTTTTCAACGTAGCTGGCCACCGCATCCCAGATGGCCTTTTTCTCTGGAAAACAAAGGAAAACCAGGTCATGCTCCATGTCCACCGGCTCTCAACCCTCCAACATGCCCTGAGCTGTAGCGCGTTGTAGATGTAAAGTGTCATTGCTGTCCCCAGCCCCAGATGGAGACACCCCTGAGATGGCTGCAGTGCTGATCTCGCCCACGCAGCGCTGCAGCGGTCGGTCATGAAAACGCTCCAGCAGTGGCTGTGGGTGCCCGTACCTTTGGCGGTGATGCTGGGCATCAGGAAGGTGTGCTCCATCCCATCCCAGAAGTCCATCTTCCTCCGCCTCATGCTGGCGGGTCGCTCCTTAGTGGCAGCAGCCATTTGGGAGCTCATCCCTGTTCGTCCTAAGGACGCCTCTCCAGGGTGCAGGACCCACCGCCCTGCGGCCCCTTTTGTACCCCTGTGCGGCCGTGTCACAGGCCCAGTGCGACATCACGGTGACACGGCCACTGCTGGTCACGCTGCTCACTGTGACACGGCCACCGCTGACTCGCTGGTGACGGTGACAAGGCACCCACTGCCCTGCTGCCCTCTGTGGTGGGGCTGCCACTGCCCCTGTGCCAGCGGCCCGTGGTGGGGCAGGGCCCAGCCCATGGCTCCTTCCTCAGTGTCCCGTGTCCAGGTAACATGCGCCCGTGCTGGTCAGCCCCGTAATCCTCTGCATTCTCCTGGAAGCAGCAGACAGCACAGAGGGAAAATGACCGCTCTGGTAGGTCAGCCGGTCGGGACGCGCTCGGCCTTCCCACACTGTGCAAAATTCGTATTTTAATCCCGGTTGCCATGAACACCAGGGGCTCAGTCCACTCACGCCTGGGTGCTCTGAGCAGGAGGAGCCGTGGGTGGCTGCATTTGAGCGCTTCAAACGAGGTGCCCCAGGGCCTTTTCAGTACCCAGTGGGGATAAGCTGGGAGAGGGGGAATTCTGACTGCATCGAAAGAAAAAAAACGTGTGCGATGAGGATTGTGAAATGCCAGAGAGGACGTGTGGTCTCTATGATCATCGAATATCTCAAGTTGTAAGGGATCCATAAGGATCACCGAGTCCCAGGACGCAGATGGCCCCTTTGGCTGCCAGGGCACACTGTTGACTCCTGTTCAACGTGCCATAAACCCAGACCCCCAGACCGCTTTCCACAGGGCTGCTCTCCAGCCTCTCGTCCCCCAATTCGTACATGTACCCAGGATAACCCCGTCCCAGGTGGAGAATCCGGCACTTGCTCTCGTTACATTTCATACGGTTGGTGATTGCCCAGCTCTCCAGTCTATCCAGATCTCTCTGTAAGGCCTCTCTAGCCCCGAGGGAGTCCACAGCTCCTCCTACTTCAATATGGTTGGCAAACTTACTCAACGTACATTTGATTCCTGCCTTCAGAGCATTTATAAAACCAGGAAAGAGCACTGGCCCTAAAATTGAGGCCTGGGGAACCCCACTGGTGACTGGCCACCAGCCTGATGGAACCCCATTTACTATAACCCTTTGAGCCAGACCTGTCACCCAACCTCTTATCGACTTGTCTAGCTGTATGTTGGACATTTCACCCAGAAGAATACTTTGAGAGACAGTACCAAAAGCTTTGCTAAAATCCCAAAACACCACATCTACTTGCTTTCCTTGGTCAACTACACGTGTGAGCTGGTCAAGACAAGAAACTGAGTTGGCTAAGCAGGGCTTTCCCCTCGTCAACCTGTGCTGGCTATGACCAAGGACTGCACTGTGTCTCAGGTGTTTTCCAGTAAGTTCCAGAAAATCCTTCTCCATAATTTCACCAGGCACTGAAGTGAGACTGACAGGCCTGTGATTCCCGGGGTGGGGAGTCCCCATGGCCCTGGGGCATGGTGAGACAAACCGGCCTGTGCTGCTACCTTGGAGGGGTCCCAGCCAGCCAGAAGGCATGGGAGCTCCTTCCCTCAGAGCCAAAACACCTTTGGTTTCTGTCCAGGGGGAGCCCCAGGTGGCTGCATGCAATTGGAGCTTTATTTATTTCTATATAAAATACATAGAAATATATTTTATAAATATATAAATATATATATTTATTTATATATAAAAAGATACTAAAGTGTCAAAATATATGTCAAAATCCATGTTCTACAGAATAAGTGTTAACATAGAAGTCTAAATGCATCTGAGTCTAAACAGATATTCTGTCTAAGTGTAAACAGATAATACATATTCGCTAAATTGATCCATCTGCACGTGAACAGATCCGTTAATGTAAATGTCTATGTTCTCTAAGGTTTTTAAAATGCAAAGAAAGCCTATTTCTAGAAAGGATTTAGAAACTCACCCTCCTCTCTAATCTCTCTTGAAGACGTGAAAGCGCTTTCCAAAGCTGCCCCTTCCCCTTTTTCCCCTCCCAATTTGGGGCCGATTCCCCCGAACGGGGACTTTCCCCCGCGGGGCCGCACACACTGAGCGGGAGCTGCCACCATGGCACAAAAATACCCCAAAGGCCCCGATCCTGGGTCTGCCCTGGGGGGCAAAACGACAATTTGGGAGAAAAAAAATCCCAATTTGGGGCTGCCGGGAAAGCCAAATCCACCTGAATTTGTGCAGCTGGGAAGGAAAAAAACCCAAACCAAACCATTTTCATGCAGAAAAGCAAAAATCACCGATTTTTATGTCATGGGTAAGGCACCAGCCTCCCTCGTCGGTCCCCATCGGACTCGCTGCTGTCACACACACACAGCCTCCCCCCGCTCCAGGTGCCCCACGTGGAGTGATGCAGCATCCCTGGGGCTCGTTCCGGGGCGAAAACCCCTGTTCAGCAGGTTTTGAGTGCAGAGGCGCTGGCTGTCGCTGCCTGGGCTGCGAGCGCGGACAGGGCCGAGAGCCGGGAGCCCCGCAGCCGGATAAGTGATTCCAGTCCTTCCGTGCCTTGTCCGAGAGCTGGAAAACCATCTTTTTTCCCCTGATTTTCCTCACCAGGGACTTTTCCCAAGGTGGAAATCTTGGGTGGTGGTTTGGGCACAAACTCCAGTACAAACCTGGAGAAACCAAGATGACATGGCCAGAAAATGTCAGGGAGGCCAGAGGTACCACCTGGGACACCACCATGTCCAGCAGCTGGGGGACCTGTGACGGAGGAGCACAAAGATGCCACGATGTCCTCAGCATGGCTGAGGCATTTCATATTGGAGGAGCCCGAGGCAGTGAGAGTTGGTAGGACCGTAGCTCTCGCCTGGCCCGAGGGGCTTGCGGTGGGCCACGTGCAAGCGGTGCTGGGGCACAGGCCGTGGAGAAGCCAAAACGCTCACCTTAAACCCAGCTATTGCCAAGTTCTTTGTCCCAGACATCCTCTCCAGAAAGGTGCAAAAATTACCAGGGTGGTAAAATTTCCTGCCGAGAAGGTTCACGATTGGAAAGTTCTGTGCTGCTTGGAAGTCACCCTGCCCCCACCAAACCATGTTCCTTTCTTTTCAATAGTGGCTGGAGTGGGGCTGGCTGTATTTCAAGCTAATTTGATCACGGGCTATTAGTTTTTAGGCGTCGACAGTGCTCTGCCCATGAATTCCTGCAACTCTTTGCATTGGTTACCGTACAGGTGCGGGCTTCTGGTAGGGCTTCTGGTCTCTTCTTACCTTCTTTGCTGTTTTGGCGTCCAGTTTGTATCAATGACTGAATTGCCCAAAAGCTGAAACTCGAGAAGCAACGATCCAAGGCACGTAATTGTCAGGTCTCTGGTCTTTGTTGCTTTGAATTTTCTGTCTCTTGTGCACGGTGTGTCCACTTTCAAATAGCAATGAATAAGCCCATAATCCTTAACCTGTATTTTTGGAGGCAAGGGAGAATTCTGGAGACTAATGCGTTTGTGGGTTTGGCGTTAGTCTGTAAAGCTCGTCCTTGCAATTGGCAACTAGATAGCATGGCTTTGACAGGAGTGCTTGGGCTTCTGATTTAAAAGGAGCAGTTAGTTGCCCGGCTCAGTGCCCCCTGTGTTGAGCAGAGCGAGCTGCCACCCCCACTGGAGACTACTCCTATCCTGTGTTTTGGATAGCCACCTCCTGCCAGATGTGCTGCTGGATTCCTGTTGTCTTGAGGCTGGTTGAAGGCTCTGCTCCGCTGAGTTGAAATGTGGCAAATTGGGTCTCCCCAGGCTGGTTGTCATTTCCCACCTTGTTTCCTCTGGGCTCTTGGGGAACTCGTGGTTCCCATCAAGTCACTCGCTGCCTCTTCCGTTTGACGTGCATTCCCTTCTAAACACCAGCTTACAGAAACGGAGCCTTCTGACCGCTTTCTAGCGTTTGGTAAGGGGACTGAGTGAAACTCCTTGGCAAACTGAATCTGAGCCAAAAGCTCAGATAATACGGGTTGAAATACAGCTTTTTAGTATCTGTTTACATTATGTCATGCCTCTTCTTAAGACTCTTATGGAAAACTTTGAAAGAGGCTCTACATCTTCAGTGTCTTCAGTTTGTACTCCACCTACAAAATCCGCCGGCACACCGGTACAGCCTGCAAATTATACTACAAGGATTTGTACAATGAGACTTCTTGCCACAGCATATAAAGCTTCCACTACACTAGCAGGTAATTTAAGGGGAACAGAAGCATGTGTTTCTTTGTGCTGTCTCCTCTGAAGTTACTGAAGTAGTACCACTTGGAACTGGAAGAGTAAAAGTGAGGAAAAACTCGTGGGTTGAGATAAAGACAGTTTAACAGGTAAAGCAAAAGCTGCGTGCAGAAGCAAAGCAAAACAAGGAATTAATTCACTGCTTCCCAACGGCAGGCAGGTGTTCAGCCGTCCCCAGGAAAGCAGGGCTCCATCACGCATAGCGGTTACTCGGGCAGACAAATGCCATAACTCTGAATGTCTCCCCCCTTCCTCCTCCTTCCCCCAGCTTTATACACTGAGTCTGACATCATGTGGTACGGATTATCCCTAAATACATAAGAAAGGCGCTGGAGCCAAAGTCAGTAGTTGGCTGACCTATTTTACCAAAAAGTAACAGATTTTAAAGTGTGATAAGTCGATGCTTTTTTTCTGCCAGTTTTTTACCTTAGTCTCGTTTCTCATAGCTTTAGGAATTATTTTACTGACAGGTCATTGCAGTTTCCTGTGGAGTAAAAGTACTTGGGAGTAGCGGATGTTCTTTACTTGGCTCTGGAGGCAGTAAATAGGAGAAGAAGAAAGTTTAGAACAGATAAGTCTGTGCACTTCTGGGCAGTATCACGAAGAACTTTTTTTCATGTGGCTTCTGCTGGTAAAGACCACTGGTAAGACTTAATACGTTGCCTTAGTGTCAAGCACTAGTTAAAACCCGGCATCAATGGTTTGGGTTTACCAAGGATGAGAACATTCCAGTCCCACACAGCACAAACCACTGCACGGCTTTGTTCCAATGTGTTCCTGATAATATCATTATTCAATCTGTGAGTGTACAGGGGCCATGTGTGAAAGGGCAGAGAATATTGAGAATTACGTGTTTGAAGACTCTTGGAAACACTTGTAAGGTCTTCAAGTAAACATTTTCAGGGCTAGCTCCTGTGGTTAGGTGGTGTTGCATTTAAAAATACAATTCTTCCTGTTTGTTAATAAATTCTTCCTGTCCCTGCTGCTTTGCAATAAGGAAGGATTCTCTTCTAACTGTAGCTAGAGGTGACTTACATTAAAACCAAAGTTACGGACTTCAGCTAGTGAAGTCCGTAACATACTCGTGAAACTCAGTCCTGGTTTCAGTTGTAGGGGATTTATAGAATCATAGATTCATAGAATGGTTTAGGTTGGAAGGGACCTTATAGATCATCTAGTTCCAAGCCCCCTGCCCTGGGCAGGGACACCTCCCACTAGACCAGGTTGCTCAAAGCCCCATCCAGCCTGGCCTTGAACACCTCCAGGGATGGGGCATCGACAGCTTCCCTGGGCAACCTGTTCTTCTAAGATTGTGGACTACATTTTTCACAGGATTATGGCTTTAGTTCAACAGAAAACTGTCATGAATACTTATTTTCTTTTATCTGCCTCGATCACAAGCGTGTTACTCAGTATCTAATTCACTTCTCTTAGATCTGCAGCATTTTAAATCCTAAAAGGATTTATTGTATTGGTTTAATGGTAATTTCACTGCAATTTGAACAGGTATTTTTTTGGTAAATACTTTTATAACTTGGAGAAAGTGTTGATTTGTCCTCCTTTTTACCTCCCACCCCTCCTCAATGTAGCTTTCTGGTAACATTCAAAGTGAGTGATGTTTCTTTGGGTGATCCGTTTACACTAACATAAAATGAAGATCAAATGTTAGAGTACCTCATGTCTGCCTCTCATTTCAAATTGCAGGTATCTACCTCCACTGTGCGGCAGTTCTTCAGAAACGTAATGAGAGGTTTAACTGATATGCAATGGCATGTGGTATCTTAATTATACTTTAGTTAGGAATGAGGTTAGGAATTAGTTAGTACTGTGAGAAGATAGCCACGCTCAAATTTCTCTTAGTTGAAGTGCTTTCATAATAAAAGAAGAAAGGACAAAGATGACTTTATTAAATGTCTCAAATCAGGAGTAATTCATACTTCTAAACATTGCTATCATGAAATAGTCCTCAAACTTTGTTTAAAATCTTACCAATATTCACTCATCTCCATTTTGAGAGGGATAAGTTGAACAAACGATATTTTAGCAGAATATACCACAAAATTCATTTTGTATGGACATAATTGCTTTTTTTTTTCTGATAATCTGAGTCCATGTGTAAAAATACAAGACTCGCATCAGTTTTCTTTAATTTGACTGTAGATGACGAGACCACAGATGAGTCTGCAAAAATGTACGGCTTAAGTATGTTTAGAAAAAGTAAAGTGATAGTAAGCTGTTCAGTTGTTAAGTGAGTGAAAACAACATGAACGGGCTGACAAACAACTCGGAATCAGGGGTTGGTTTACTGAATTTCAGACTGCTGATGAGAAGGCTCTGGAATAAATGGTCTAGATCTTGAGTAAAAACATCACTCCTCAGGCAACTTCATGCATTACTTTGTGGTAATGCTGCCTTTTTTTTAAGTGCTTAGACAGGACTGAAAGGTGTTTTTTTGACATGGTGTCTCCCAATAAGTATCAAAGTGCAATCAATACTGTCAAACTTCCATCAGTGTTTATAAATGAGAGTTCAGTTGGTGAAGTTACCTTTAGAAATGAATGCGTAATCAATTACTTTGTAAAATGTTTTTGGTCTTCTATTAAGGAATCCTTTGACTCAAGTATGTTGATAGTTCTGTGGTGTGGATTATCCAGTTATTATTAATCGACAATTTGTTTTGAACCCTGAAGGTAGTCCCAAATTGTTTATCAGATACAGTGCTGTAGCTTAATTCTGCTGTCTTGTTCCTGTTTGGATTCTGTGTTCATCTCCTGATAGATGTGCTTCTGAATTTCTGCTGTTTTGAGGCTGGTTGAAAGCCGTGAGTCTAGTGAGGTTGAAGGCCCCACTGAGTCTAAATGCAGCAAATTGTGGTCTTTGCTGACTTTGAGATGTGAAGATATGTTATCAAATGCTTCTAGATAATCATTCCAGATAATAAAGATGGAAATACTGCTTTTTAGTATCTGTTTCCATTATATTATCCCTCTTACATTATATTATCCCTTTTGTAATTATCTCTGGAATCACCTTCTAAAGCATCAACGTAAAGCACTCCACCCACTTTCCCTGTCAGCGACACAGCAACATTAATTGTAATATAGTATTAAATTGCAAAGTCCCATTTTCCAGCCATTGCTTATCATCATCCAGTTTATAATTTGGCCACCGTTGGTTGCAGTGTCTTTTCATTTCATGGCAAGTCATCAGACCTCCTCCAAACTTGTTAAATACAACCCAGAGGACTACGGGGAGGAATCGTGGATTGGCTTTATCCCATATTCCACTTATATTCCACCAATATTCCACTTATATTCAGCTTATAGTCCATTTGTATCTAAACCAATATCTCCTCTGTGCATGCGCGGCTCTGACTTCCATTTGTCAGCAAAGGTAAACTTTTCCCCTGATACCAAGCATCTATGTACGACTTTATAGTCTTCTGCGGAACTAATTAAATTTGATCTAATTTAACTAATTAAATCAAATTCATTTGAATGATTTTAATTGAACTAATTAAATCAAATTCAGGAATTTGACTCGGTTTCACCCTTGCACAGATCTCTCTTTTGGGCGTTGCACCTTTGAGTGGCTCACTGCCCTGACACCGCAGGGGATTTGGAGGATTCCCTGATCAACTGGACGGTGCGCGCTGGTGTCCTCTCCCATCTAATTCTCTGCCACCGGGGACGGCAAGACGGTCCGGGCAAGGCCTTATGGCTGTCCCACCCGGGTCACCAAAAATGAGGGTTCTTCAGCCGCTGTGTGAAAGCCAGTACACACACGGAGTGGAGATATTTGTTTTTATTTCAGTTCTGCAGAATCAGGTGCCGGGCATTTATCAACAGCCAGCACAGGTCATGTTTCCAACTGCCCAATCTTTCTATTGATGAAACACAGCTAGTTGGTCAATAATGATTCACTCGCCACTCCTGACTGTACAGATGCAGCTCGGGTCATGTTTAGACCACTGAGGGAGGTTACCTAATTAGCATGCTCATTATTTGCAACAGAGGGGGTGTTTTAGCATTATCGTTGCCCCAGGTTAGTTTGGGATACACTCTAGGCTCGACTTTGGTCCAGAAGTTCCATTTTTTGCTGTCTTCTGTCTAAGTCAGCAGCTGCAGCAGAACAAACATGTGAGACACGTCCTTTGGTTTCACACCCTCTTCGAGGTCAGGCACCTTCTGTGATGTCTCGGCCACATCCCGGCCAAAACCTCTCGACCAACAGGCTTTTCTCTGTGGAGGTCACCGATGGGCGCCCAGGGCACAGGACGAAGCTGGGGCTCGTGCTGAGTAAAGTCCCCAGAGCACCTGGGGAGAAGCGAGGTTTCTGCCTCGGGCCGCTTGGGGCTTCACCGATGGGAGTCCAGAAGAAGCCCCTGCGCGGGCAGATTCCGCGGCTTCTGAGGTGATTTTCCCGCATGTGCTGAGCGAGGCTTCTGGAGCGCCGGTCGCCCCTCGCTCGTCGGCTCCCGGCCCGCAGGAGCGGCTCCCCCCGGCCCGACACCCGAACGCGGTCTGCCAGCGCAGCCCCGTCTGTTTCTCGGGGAAAGCCCTTGGCCGTGCAGACGCCTCCGGGCCCAGCACAGGCTTCCCCCGGCCCGGCCCGGCCCGGCCCGGCCGTCTTGGCCGCGGGGCCGCCGCCCCTTCCCGGCCCCGCGCCCCCTGCGCCTCTGCCCCGCGCCGCCGGGCCCCGCGCGCGCCGCTCCCGCCGGCCGTTGGGCTCGCGCGGAGCCGTTGGGCGGCGCGAGGCGCCTCGGGGGTGGCGGTTGCCCGGCCGAGGTCGCCCGGCTCTTCCCCCCGGCGCTGCCCGCGCTCCGCTGGCCGCGTTTTAGAGGCTGTTGGAGTTAGCGCAGCAGACGAGGCGATGGCTCCCGGCGCCCCGGCCTCACCCAAGGCAGGAGACGAGGCTCGGTTTCTGCCCGAGTTCCTCACGGGCGCTTTACCCGATTCAGTGGGTCGGCCCGTACCAGATTTACGCGGCCGCACAGTCAGCGTGTGGGAATTTTGGGCACTACTTGCAGGTCAGAGTTGGTTGCGTGCTGAAAACTTGTCCTGAAAGTCAAAATTTGGTCTGTCTTGCTGCTGCGCTACGTGACTGTTGCAAAGGCTTGAATTCGGCTTGAATTCTTGTGGTTTTGTAACTTACTAGAAATGAGCTCAACTCGTTGAATGAATGGGGAACTCAAGTGTACTCAATAGAGTTTGGCTAAATTCTTCCAAGTAAACTTAAGTTTAATACCTGTTTGAAACATGGCGGGTTTGGTACCAGGAAAGGCTGTTGGACAGGGAAGATAATAGGAACCTCTCCTAATGTAAAATCAATTCATACAGCTCGTTACAAGTCAATTGCGCGTGCAAACCTCAATGTTTAAAACAGAGATGTCTGCTGGCAACCTACAAGCTGCTTGGGCAAGCTGCTGGTTTCTTTGCAATGAATTCTAAGAAGTCACATACAGATTGCCAGAGTTGTAACAACTGGATGGAGAAAAACTGCAAAGCTCGTATTACTTACTATCTAGTGGTTGTATTTCCAGGTCGTGTGTCTGCTGTAATTGGGCTGGAGTAGTGACTTTTCATAGCTGTAAATGCTCTGCTCTTTCCAACCACTGACTTTATCTGACCAGAAACAGTCCTTTCCCATGCTTCTAAGGTGGTGGTACTGTATGTCTGTGTTCTTCTCTGAGCAGTATGAGTGAGTAGGTGACAGCCTCACTGATTAACTTCATGGCATGGGCGGCCTTGGCTTTTGTATTAGATCAGTTGGCGTTATTGAAATACCTGATGGTGTTAGCGTGCTAGTCATTTTGGAGGAGAAACTGAGGATTAAAGAACGTGCAAGACAATTGTCGATATTCCTGTCTTTCAATTTCAAGCAGAATTGGACTCCATGATCCCTATGGGTCCCTTCCAACTTGAGATATTCTAGGGTTGGCGGTCCGCTGGTCTCCTGCTTGTCGATCTTGTCTGCCCTGCCACCCTCCTGTCTAACAATAAGCTCCGCTACCTCCTTCAACTGAGCAGTCAAGTGATAGTTGGTTCTTTTTTGGTGAACATGATTCTGTTGATACAAGGAGAAGGCCTCACTGAATGAGCAGACTTTTTGTGTGCGTGTTGCCTTCTGAAAAGTTTATTCTGCAAGTTTGAGTTCTGTGGGAAGGAGGGAACGCGACTGTCCTAAAGGACAGGATATTTAAAAAAGCCCCAATAAAAATGAGCAGCTATCAGAAGGCATGTTGCTAGGCCTGCTGGTGCTCCAGTTTGTTTGATCTTGTACCTACAAAATGCCATGGTTCGGGCTAAAAATGTACTGAAATAGTTTGGGATGTTGAAATCCTTCTATGTTAAAAAGAAATAACTCCTTCAGTGCAGTTGCGCTCAGTCGTTGAGAGGAAAAGGAAGCGAGTGCGGAGGCTTACAAGTGGGGGTGATGCTCTCATGATTTCTAAGCCTTTTAGACAGTGAAAATCGGATGCTGGTGACTTGTGATCCTGGCATCCTTTCCATCGGGAGGCAGGTGAATGCGTGAGTTGCTCTACTCCAGCAACAGTGAGATGCCTGTTTTCAAGAAGTTAACCTATAAGTTTCTGAGCGTCAGTACCTAAAGCTACTTGGTTTCCCAAAGCATACGGGATTGGTGTTAGGTAAGGGTTTTTTCAGATCCTGTTACCTAAAGCTCACCCTAAGCCTAACTAAGCTTTCTTCTTGTAGACCTTGTAAGGCTGAGTAATCAGCTGGAAATTCCAGAACGTAAGAGTTGAGGCTCCTGGATGTCCAGACTCTCTGCTAGACTCTATGTCAGAATGTAAAAACATTGTCACATAACTTTTCATGAACAACTTTTAGTCGTCTTGTATTAAGTCTACGTGGAAACGTCTGTTCTTAGTCTTAAAAGCCAGGAGTAACTTAAGGCAAACAGTTACTCTTCTTGTCTGGTGCTTAAGTTCCCTGGAAATGATCTCTGCTGATCCGAGAAGTGTACCTGTAAGAATGATTTGTTACGCTTTCTGTGTTTTAATGCAGGCCAGCTTTTCTATAATACAGAGCCCATTGGCTTGACACTTGAACAAGATGTTCAAATTTCCAGTGGGGCACCATCAGATCCCTTGTAAACCAGTGCAGAAAGATATGTCGCTGCAAAGTGGCTACAAGAGTACCATGGTGCTGGGACTGGAGATGGATCTTCTGCCAGTGAAAGTGGCCCATGGGTTGGTGAAAGAGCAGACCTACTTTGAGGATTTCATAAGTTGAGATATAAAAAGGATATAAATTGGGAGATAAATATCATAAGAAAGAGCCCCAAGTAGAACTAGAATGTCCAGCCCAGCAGAGCTGGGCTCAGCCTTGGTTTCTCTCGTTCCCCGTCCTTCATGTTCCTGGGTGAAAGCTCAGGAGGCCTCCACTGCCCTGGCACGTAGGTGCCCTCCATGCTTGCTCAGATGCACTCGCATCCTCTCCTGTCCCCTTCATGAACGTTTATATATTTTCCACATTGCTTGGAGGGCTCAGTTGCCCTCTCTTGCCCCAGAAAGCAGGTTCCTTTATATAGTGACCATGGAAAAAGTCCCTCAGATGGAAAAGGTCCTGAGGGAAAGGCCCTCAGGTGGCCCCACTTCCAGCACCACACCAGGCTGAGGTCAGAGGCACAGCCCGCTGGAAAAACCCTTCTCCCCCGTTACGGTGAACGACCGTTGTGAACAATTAAAGAAGTCGACACTCTTGCAACTTCTCCGTTGTGTTTTTATTCATCTCTTTCCCGAGCTCCTTGTGTCCCAAGGAGAGATGGGTTTCTGCAAAAGACGAGAGACTCTTCTAAAACAACAGTGCAGGTTTTGGGAGATCTTTGCCCACACGCAGACCCCTTGCGTGGCTTCAGGTCGGGACACTGAGGGCAGCGTAGCTGTTTCTCTCCCTCCATTCACCCTTTCTCTGCAGCCTCTCCAGCAGCAGCGGTTTGCTCCCAGGCTGTGCCAGACCTTCCCCAAAAGCCTTTCTCTTCCCACCAGGAAGCTAAAGGAGCAACGAGCTGGGAAGAAACAGTCCCCTCTCGGGCCCAGAGCAGCCTTGCGCTTAGTTAGGCCTTCTACACATGGCCAAATAACATGGCCTCGTGTGTTTCCTGAGGCTACAGAAGAGAGGGCAACATTGGAAAGTGAGGACCTCGCCCCTGGTGATGGAAGAACCCAAGGGGGGACCTTAGCCATGACATCAATCATAGAATCAGAACTGAGGGCTCTTTGAGGAGTCCCCACTGTTCCCCCAGCTCTGCGTTTCTGCAAGGAAATAGCACCCAAGGATGGCACAGGTCCACGTCACGTTCCTGTTTTGCTACCGGAAGTCCTGTTCACTCCAGCCAGGGCCACTCCATCTTGGAGACCACTGATCTGGCCTTCAGTGGTTGGCGTTGCATAGATGTGGACGCCTTCTACACTGGTGGCACCAAAAGGGAGGAATCAAAGCTGTATCCCGCTAATATGGTCTTCTGCGGTTCTTTCAGCACTGACCAGAACATCTCAGGCCTTGATTTTAGCAATTGTTCTGTCTCAGGTCTTGGTGGTTGTGGAATGAAGACCTTGCAGGTGAGCTCCTCAGGCAGCCTAGCCTCAGAGCTCGCTGGCAGCAATTTTCTTTGGAAGGAAACTGTCTTTTCGCTGACAGGTTTCTTTTCGCTGAGAGGTTTCGCTGCCTGTGCTTGGCTCCGCGTTGATGCCTGGCTTTTCTGCTGGGATCTGCCTTTGAGCTGGCTGGTCACAGGCTGCCTTTTTCCAGAGGAGTCTCTCGGGATCCTTGGAAGCCCCCTGAAAGGACACAACGGGAGCAGTCTGCGTGAGGACACAATGGGTTTGCAGCCACATCGTGCCCCTGTGAGCCATGTGCCTCTCTAAGCCAGGCCCCCTGAGCCAGAACACTGGGCCGACACACGGCTGTCCCGGTGCACAGCTCTGGAGGCCATGCTGGGGCTCTCCTGAGGGGAAGGAGAGGAGCCAGCCCTGTGAAACTGGGGGCTTCCGGCAGCCTCATCCCACCCCTCCGGGCTCTGCCTTCTCCACTCTTGGGTGGTGATGAACAGTGGGAGTTTGGGGTGGGGAATGGGCTCGTGCTGGGTCAGCAGACAATCCTGTGCAGATGCCAGCCCTAAGCTTCCAGACTCACCTGATGTGAGACTGCTTCCTCTTCTCTATCTCCTCCATTGCCTGGAGCTGTCGGGCTTTATTACGCATCAAGATGGAATAAGTGTGCGAGGACAGTTGAGGAAACCTCACTGGAACTGGGAAAGAAAGACCTTGTCAGAAGAACTTGGCTGAGATGCTGCCGCCCTGAGGAGGAGCTGGGTGGTGCCAGTGACGGGACAGGGGCTCTTGCAGAGGGGTCGTTTCCCAGGGGCCTTGAATTGTCATCCTCCCCCTGTTCCCTTGGGCACATCCCAACCTTTGGGTTCAGTTCTATGGAAGCCAAAGTGTCGTTAGCAAAAAAGGCTGCGCCAAGCTGTCATGAAGCTTCGGCACAAGTTGGAGTCTTTTGACAATCATCGCCGAAGGATTTTGCCCAATATATCACAGAAGCTGGTTGGCTATGTATGGAAAGGAGCCGGGAGTAGCTTTACCTTCTGTGCCTTGTCCGAGAGCTGGAAAACCATCTTTTTTCTCCTGATTTTCCTCACCAGGGACTTTTGCCAAGGTGGAAACCTTGGGCGGTGGTTTGGGCACAAACTCCAGTACAAACCTGGAGAAAACAAGATGACACCGGCATGACCCACGGCACCATCAGCCCCTGCTGCCATCACCTGCTCACAAGCAGATTTTGGCATTGCACACAAAAATGTTTTTTTCCCAAGCTGACTACACCCCATCCCAGAGGACCACCCCGGGAAATGGAGTAACCCTGCAAAGAAGTCCGGGCCATGATGGGAAGAAGGTGTCGCCTAAAGTCCTCCATCTTTCCCATCAGATCTGCCTCACAGGAGTGACCACGGGCTGGGGACATCCATGACAGTCGCTGCCTGGTGCCGCTGTGTCACAGGGAGCAAACGCTACCAGACCACAGCTGAGCAGCTAGAGGCTGCTTCCACAGATGTACTCACTCTGGAAAGATGATGACATGGCCAGAAAATGTCAGGGAGGCCAGAGGTACCACCTGGGACACCACCATGTCCAGCAGCTGGGGGACCTGTGACGGAGGAGCACAAAGATGCCACGATGTCCTCAGCATGGCTGAGGCATTTCATATTGGAGGAGCCCGAGGCAGTGAGAGTTGGTAGGACCGTAGCTCTCGCCTGGCCCGAGGGGCTGGCGGTGGGCCACATGCAAGCGGTGCTGGGGCACCGCTGTGGGACTGCACAGGCCGTGGAGAAGCCAAACCGCTCACCTTAAACCCAGCTATTGCCAAGTTCTTTGTCCCAGACATCCTCTCCAGAAAGGTGCGAAAATACTTCATTTTTACCCTCCTGTCTTCGATGAGGAGCACTCCTACGTCCCTCAGGACAAGGGCGATGTTCTCCCCCTTCCCCAGGCAGTGGGACAGGAGGGAAGTGGTGCCTTGGATGCAGGCCTCCGCCTTCAGCCGGGACACAGAGGCTGCCGCGGCCACCTTGGCATATGCGAGGGGCTCCACCTCCTTGTTGCCTGGAAAACCACAGGAGAGGGATGGAGACACTCAGCCAGTGGTATCCTTCTGCAGGCATTTCCCAAGGGCTGCGTATTACAATCATGGCATCACCCAGAGAAACCCCAGTTTTGGGCCTGCTCTGCAGAGGGGGAGTTGCTTTCGGGAAGCATTTTGGATCCAGGGAAGGGATGCAATGACTGTGCAGCCAGCCGGGGTTTAATCCGCCGTCTTACCGGGCAGGTAGGCCTTGTCATCCGTCAGGTTGTGGCCAACTGCAAGTTTTGTGGCCAGGTGAAACGTGGGGCTCTGGATAGTCACGGCCCTGTCTCCAACCTGGATCCGTTGGAGGACAGTGTCGAAGGAGCCGAGGGAGGGAATCCGGACCCCCTGCAAGTGGACGAGAAGGGAAGGGCCGAAGGGTGAGGACTGGCTGGAGGGAAGGCTGGGGGTGGCCCCGTCCAGGGATGGTGCTTCAGGCTGGATCCTGCCCGCTCCTGCTGTTCAGAGGCACAAGCCGGGGCAGCGGGAAGGGCTTTGTGGAGGAGACGCTGAGTGCTCCCCCTCCAAAAGGATCAGTGCTGGAGTCGGCAGGAGGAACTCAAGGGCATCCAGGGGTCTCCAGTGACTGGGATCAGCTCTGCGGTACAATACCACTTACAAACCCACCCCATCCCTGGAGGTGTTCAAGGCCAGGTTGGATGGGGATTTGAGCAACCTGGTCTAGTGAAAGTGGTCCCTGCTCATGGTGGGGGGGTTGGAAGTAGATGATCTTTAAGGTCACTTCCAACTCTGACCACCCTAGGATTCCACCACACGTAATACCCCACAGTATGAGCCCTGTTTGCCCCACCGGTGGGGATTTTTGGGGTGGGTTTCCTGCTTTCTGAGGAGGGGAAGAGTAACTGCAGGCCATGCCTCAGGGCCATGGGGACCCCCCACCCTCTGGGTGGATGAGGAGGTTGCGGGTGTCACCCCACCTTGCGCAGCAGGAGCTGTTTTTCAACGTAGCTGGCCACCGCATCCCAGATGGCCTTTTTCTCTGGAAAACAAAGGAAGACCAGGTCATGCTCCATGTCCACCGGCTCTCAACCCTCCAACATGCCCTGAGCTGTAGTGCGTTGTAGATGTAAAGTGTCATTGCTGTCCCCAGCCCCAGATGGAGACACCCCTGAGATGGCTGCAGTGCTGATCTCGCCCACGCAGCGCTGCAGCGGTCGGTCATGAAAACGCTCCAGCAGTGGCTGTGGGTGCCCGTACCTTTGGCGGTGATGCTGGGCATCAGGAAGGTGTGCTCCATCCCATCCCAGAAGTCCATCTTCCTCCGCCTCACCTTGGCGGGTCGCTCCTTAGTGGCAGCAGCCATTTGGGAGCTCATCCCTGTTCGTCCTAAGGACGCCTCTCCAGGGTGCAGGACCCACCGCCCTGCGGCCCCTTTTGTACCCCTGTGCGGCCGTGTCACAGGCCCAGTGCGACATCACGGTGACACGGCCACTGCTGGTCACGCTGCTCACTGTGACACGGCCACCGCTGACTCGCTGGTGACGGTGACAAGGCACCCACTGCCCTGCTGCCCTCTGTGGTGGGGCTGCCACTGCCCCTGTGCCAGCGGCCCGTGGTGGGGCAGGGCCCAGCCCATGGCTCCTTCCTCAGTGTCCCGTGTCCAGGTAACATGCGCCCGTGCTGGTCAGCCCCGTAATCCTCTGCATTCTCCTGGAAGCAGCAGACAGCACAGAGGGAAAATGACCGCTCTGGTAGGTCAGCCGGTCGGGACGCGCTCGGCCTTCCCACACTGTGCAAAATTCGTATTTTAATCCCGGTTGCCATGAACACCAGGGGCTCAGTCCACTCACGCCTGGGTGCTCTGAGCGGGAGGAGCCGTGGGTGGCTGCATTTGAGCGCTTCAAATGAGGTGCCCCAGGGCCTTTTCAGTACCCAGTGGGGATAAACTGGGAGAGGGGGAATTCTGACTGTATTGAAAGAAAAAAAACGTGTACGATGAGGATTGTGAAATGCCAGAGAGGACGTGTGGTCTCTATGATCATTGAATATCTCAAGTTGTAAGGAATCCATAAGGATCACCGAGTCCCAGGACGCAGATGGCCCCTTTGGCTGCCAGGGCACACTGTTGACTCCTGTTCAACGTGCCATAAACCCAGACCCCCAGACCGCTTTCCACAGGGCTGCTCTCCAGCCTCTCGTCCCCCAATTCGTACATGTACCCAGGATAACCCCGTCCCAGGTGGAGAATCCGGCACTTGCTCTCGTTACATTTCATACGGTTGGTGATTGCCCAGCTCTCTAGTCTATCCAGATCTCTCTGTAAGGCCTCTCTAGCCCCGAGGGAGTCCACAGCTCCTCCTACTTCAATATGGTTGGCAAACTTACTCAACGTACATTTGATTCCTGCCTTCAGAGCATTTATAAAACCAGGAAAGAGCACTGGCCCTAAAATTGAGGCCTGGGGAACCCCACTGGTGACTGGCCACCAGCCTGATGGAACCCCATTTACTATAACCCTTTGAGCCAGACCTGTCACCCAACCTCTTATCGACTTGTCTAGCTGTATGTTGGACATTTCACCCAGAAGAATACTTTGAGAGACAGTACCAAAAGCTTTGCTAAAATCCCCAAACACCACATCTACTTGCTTTCCTTGGTCAACTACACGTGTGAGCTGGTCAAGACAAGAAACTGAGTTGGCTAAGCAGGGCTTTCCCCTCGTCAACCTGTGCTGGCTATGACCAAGGACTGCACTGTGTCTCAGGTGTTTTCCAGTAAGTTCCAGAAAATCCTTCTCCATAATTTCACCAGGCACTGAAGTGAGACTGACAGGCCTGTGATTCCCGGGGTGGGGAGTCCCCATGGCCCTGGGGCATGGTGAGACAAACCGGCCTGTGCTGCTACCTTGGAGGGGTCCCAGCCAGCCAGAAGGCATGGGAGCTCCTTCCCTCAGAGCCAAAACACCTTTGGTTTCTGTCCAGGGGGAGCCCCAGGTGGCTGCATGCAATTGGAGCTTTATTTATTTCTATATAAAATACATAGAAATATATTTTATAAATATATAAATATATATACTTATTTATATATAAAAAGATACTAAAGTGTCAAAATATATGTCAAAATCCATGTTCTACAGAATAAGTGTTAACATAGAAGTCTAAATGCATCTGAGTCTAAACAGATATTCTGTCTAAGTGTAAACAGATAATACATATTCGCTAAATTGATCCATCTGCACGTGAATAGATCCGTTAATGTAAATGTCTATGTTCTCTAAGGTTTTTAAAATGCAAAGAAAGCCTATTTCTAGAAAGGATTTAGAAACTCACCCTCCTCTCTAATCTCTCTTGAAGACGTGAAAGCGCTTTCCAAAGCTGCCCCTTCCCCTTTTTCCCCTCCCAATTTGGGGCCGATTCCCCCGAACGGGGACTTTCCCCCGCGGGGCCGCGCACACTGAGCGGGAGCTGCCACCATGGCACAAAAATACCCCAAAGGCCCCGATCCTGGGTCTGCCCTGGGGGGCAAAACGACAATTTGGGAGAAAAAAAATCCCAATTTGGGGCTGCCGGGAAAGCCAAATCCACCTGAATTTGTGCAGCTGGGAAGGAAAAAAAACCAAACCAAACCATTTTCATGCAGAAAATCAAAAATCACCGATTTTTATGTCATGGGTAAGGCACCAGCCTCCCTCGTCGGTCCCCATCGGACTCGCTGCTGTCACACACACACAGCCTCCCCCCGCTCCAGGTGCCCCACGTGGAGTGATGCAGCATCCCTGGGGCTCGTTCCGGGGCGAAAACCCCTGTTCAGCAGGTTTTGAGTGCAGAGGCGCTGGCTGTCGCTGCCTGGGCTGCGAGCGCGGACAGGGCCGAGAGCCGGGAGCCCCGCAGCCGGATAAGTGATTCCAGTCCTTCCGTGCCTTGTCCGAGAGCTGGAAAACCATCTTTTTTCCCCTGATTTTCCTCACCAGGGACTTTTCCCAAGGTGGAAATCTTGGGTGGTGGTTTGGGCACAAACTCCAGTACAAACCTGGAGAAACCAAGATGACATGGCCAGAAAATGTCAGGGAGGCCAGAGGTACCACCTGGGACACCACCATGTCCAGCAGCTGGGGGACCTGTGACGGAGGAGCACAAAGATGCCACGATGTCCTCAGCATGTCTGAGGCATTTCATATTGGAGGAGCCCGAGGCAGTGAGAGTTGGTAGGACCGTAGCTCTCGCCTGGCCCGAGGGGCTGGCGGTGGGTCACATGCAAGCGGTGCTGGGGCACAGGCCGTGGAGAAGCCAAAACGCTCACCTTAAACCCAGCTATTGCCAAGTTCTTCGTCCCAGACATCCTCTCCAGAAAGGTGCAAAAATACTTCATTTTTACCCTCCTGTCTTCGATGAGGAGCACTCCTACGTCCCTCAGGACAAGGGTGATGTTCTCCCCCTTCCCCAGGCAGCGGGACAGGAGGGAAGTGGTGCCTTGGATGCAGGCCTCCGCCTTCAGCCGGGACACAGAGGCTGCCGCGGCCACCTTGGCGTATGCGAGGGGCTCCACCTCCTTGTTGCCTGGAAAACCACAGGAGAGGGATGGAGACACTCAGCCAGTGGTATCCTTCTGCAGGCATTTCCCAAGGGCTGCGTATTACAATCATGGCATCACCCAGAGAAACCCCAGTTTTGGGCCTGCTCTGCAGAGGGGGAGTTGCTTTCGGGAAGCATTTTGGATCCAGGGAAGGGATGCAATGACTGTGCAGCCAGCCGGGGTTTAATCCGCCGTCTTACCGGGCAGGTAGGCCTTGTCATCCGTCAGGTTGTGGCCAACTGCAAGGTTTGTGGCCAGGTGAAACGTGGGGCTCTGGATAGTCACGGCCCTGTCTCCAACCTGGATCCGTTGGAGGACAGTGTCGAAGGAGCCGAGGGAGGGAATCCGGACCCCCTGCAAGTGGACGAGAAGGGAAGGGCCGAAGGGTGAGGACTGGCTGGAGGGAAGACTGGGGGTGGCCCCCGTGGAATAATTACTAAATTGGCTAAAAATACAAAAGTACAGCATTGTTCACACATTAAGGAAAAGTATAAAATCAAGAGGCTTCTGAGGTAGAAAACAGCCACAGCTGTCACGAAGAATATACCACCTGTGGCTCCCCAATAAGGACGCTTGTGAAGCTACCTGAGCTACAGGGTGAGATGCAATTATTCCACGGCTTTACCTTATGATGTATAGCAGATACGGGAATGGGATGATACCATGAAACACATTAGCTGACAATTAGCTGCCTGCTCGATACTCGGAGCCAACATTTTGTCAAATTTTGATGAAATGCTGTCCTTTGTGCGAACTTTGCTCATTATAATTGTGAGGCAAGAGAATTTTACACCAATCATAATAAAAGTATGTATGAGCAAAGTCACTCATACTCCACCTTGAAGATAACAAATAGTATAAATATAGCCTGAGAGAGGGGGGATACCCAGGGAAGACACCATCGCGGAGAATTCCATCACTGACTTCCGGGATCAGTTGACGGGCTGAGCCTTTCTTCCCCCACATAGGGAGGCCTTTGGATAAGATTTAGATTATACGGAGTGCTTTCTCGGGAAACTTAGGAATTTCTCTAGAGAATCTCTTTCCTACATTTATAGCCAGGCTGTATTGTTTATAACTTTGTCACATGTTTTGCGTATGTAACAATACTTTCATTTGCACATGCTTTGCAGACAGTGTATTTATCACCAGCAATCCTAACAACCTGTATATCTGTTGTTTAAATAAACTGCACTGGCTTAAGTAGCTAGTCATTTCGGTTTCTCACTGAACATGACCAATGACTCAAGAGTGGCCGTGCTAGTTCACGAGCACCACTAGCCTGAAGGTGCAGTCCACTATTAGTGTATCCAATTCGTAATAGTTTAATACCTATTAAACGTGACTGGACTGATAGTGCTGAGTTGGGCATCACTCAGCATTTAAACCCAGCCACACCTAGCCTCCCACCTCGGTGAGGAGGGTTAGAACGCAAGGGGGTTTATTTTCTGCCAAAACCACTTTGCCCCTTTCACGCAACAGCCCTGTCCAGGGATGGTGCTTGAGGCTGGATCCTGCCCGCTCCTGCTGTTCAGAGGCACAAGCCGTGGCAGCGGGAAGGGCTTTGTGGAGGAGATGCTGAGTGCTCCCCCTCCAAAAGGATCAGTGCTGGAGTCGGCAGGAGGAACCCAAGGGCATCCAGGGGTCTCCAGTGACTGGGATCAGCTCTGCAGTACAATCATTCCATGATTTTATGATTTCCCTCAGTAGAAAGACTTGATGAGACAAGCTCGGCTGGGACAGGGTGACTCTACAGACAGCCCAGGCAGGCACAACTCACCCCAACCAGCTCAGGCAGGTGCCTGCATGTGTCTCAGGTGGCTCCCACAGTAGCAGAAGATTCCCCCAGGTCCCATCCCTTTGGCCATCTTCCACGCTCCACCTCCAAGGGGCTGCATCCTGCCCCGCAAGCCCCGTGCCTGTTTCCAGAGTCACTGGCAGCTAAGCCAATGCTGCGCTCAGGTCAGGAGAGGAAACACCCTGAGCTGGGACTCCCAGCTGACACACGGCTTTTCCTGTGCACAGCTCAGGACGCCACGCTGGGGCTCTCCTGAGGGGAAGGTGTTATAGATTGTGGCCCAATAATTGACAGGAACCAGTCCAATTAATCAAATTAGTTTATTAAGCAAGCAGCAGCAAGCAAAACAGTGCTGGGCGGCCGGGGAGTCTTTGCTCCGCCAACGGCGCACGCCCACTTCCCGAAAGTAGCTGATTATATACTCTTCTGGTTCCCGTATATGTGTCAATCCTGGTATATTCTGTGTCTGAGCGACGTGTTGCTAGGGGGTCGGTCTTGTCCCGCCTCCTGGTGGTCGTGAGGCTGAAGGCTCCTCATCTTTATCAGTGTCCTTGGGGAGACTCTTTTCAGCTTATCGCACAACTTAGGTCTTCCCTTTGAAGTGTTAAAGCACACCAGATGCCTGTGATTTAGGCCTTGAGGTGTCAAAGCGCCCCAGACAGCACACTGGATGCCTGTGATTTAGGCCTTGAGGTGTCAAAGTGCACCAGATAGCACACTGGATGCCTGCGATTTAAGTATGTGAAGAGTCGAAACATTGTAATTTTTCACCAGCCTTTAAGAAAGCCTGATTTGATTAACAAACATGATTCTATTTATTACACCCTGCATGGGATTGCATTTGTGTGGGACTGTATTTGAGGCTGATGCCTCCTAAGTCAGTGCGTACAAGGAAGCCAGACAGTTCAAGAGTTCCACCACATTCAGTAGTTTTCTCCTAAGTTCAGTCAGTGGTGGCTACAGAGGGATCTCACTTGACCAGCCAGCCAGCAGGTGACTATCTGAATGATGATCTGGGCTCTGGTCTTCTTTGATTACAATGGGAACTTAGACACTTAGATGACACGTGCTCTTGTATTTGCCTGCTTACTCTTGAACTGACTCACATCCCCAGTAATTACTAGTGCAACAGCCCGCTAGGCTCATCACAAAGCAGCTTCCATCATTGCACCTTCACTTTATGAAAAGTTTAGCCTTAATTTTTTGGTAGGTAAGCCAGTCATTTCTTGGTTACTAAAACTCTTTCAGTTGCTAAGACAATTTGCAAGCGAGGGATCTAGGATTTTACTTACAGATGCAACAGCTTTGCTGGCTGTTGGTCTGAACGCTCTTCATGATCTTCTGAGATAAAGGAGCAATAGCCCACGACAAGTGACTCCAGTTTAGGCCACTTTTTTATACAGAATGAAAGAACTGTTTGATCTAATTGTGTGAAATTGATGTCTCGTAGATATAGTCCGATGAAATAACCCAACACAGTTTTCACAAAACTTTCGTCTTGGGTTTCATACAAAGAGTGGCAAGCCTCCAAATCATGAATCATTGGTCTTTTGTCTGCATTAACAGCTAAGGCTGATTTTTGGCTAGTTTCAAGCCACATTAATAACTCTTCCTTAATTTCAGGAGACATTTTGCACCCTGTTTCTTTTTCCAAAGCATTTCTTCGTTCCTTATTTAAGAGCCCAAATAAGAACCACACAGTTAACATGAAATCATGTCTTGAGTTTGCATAGTTTTCTAACAATTTTTTCACATCCCTCTTAGGATCTTCTTGCTTATCTCTTGTTTCGCCATCATCTTTAATTACATAGAACAGAGATGCGAAAAACCCTTGGACACTCAGATGAATGAAACTGTAGGCGCTTCCACAAGCAATGCCCTTCTGAAGAGTGCTCTCATTCAAAAAAAGTGGGAGAGTGTCTGTCTGATTTAACAAGAATTCCTTGATTGCCTCCTCCTCAAAGAGGACTCGCTGCTGCCAGATCCCATCAGCAGGCAGGCAACAAAGTCTTTTGAGGATAATGTGCAAGTTCTGTTTCAACTTACTGCTCAGAGATTTTAGTAAGATAGAAACATAAAGGAGATATATTCCTGTAATTGTCTTGGCAGTTTGTGCAAGATCTTCACCACTTTCAAGCTGTTGTTTTATAACAGTACAGACAATCCAGCACATGATGGGGACAAGGCACATGGTGAAGACCATTTCATTTCCTTTAACGAACTGAAAGGCCTTCCTTCCCTCTTCCTTATTTTCAAAAAACTTGTGGAAATATTCCTCCTTATCAACTTCTGAAAATCCCAGTGTCTCACCAGAGCGTTCACACACCAAGCACTGTTGCAGCTTCTGCAGGGCAGCTGGTCTTGTTAATGATCAACAGGGAGCATTCAGGGAGAAGGATTTTCCTAAATAAACTGCTCAGGATGATTTCCACTGGCTTTACCTCCCAGGGATCAGAGCACAGGTCATTCTGTGGCCTGTCCAAAGAAAACCTCAGTTTATCAAAGCCATCGATGACAAGCAGGAAGTTTTTTCTGGTCTCCTCAAGATCTCCAGGTGGATTATCACTGGGACAGCATTTGGTGCTCATGTCAGTCAAACTTTCCTCAGCTTTAAGAAGATTACCCTCCCAAAAATGTATGTAGAAAACATAGTCAAACTGTCTATAGAGTCTTTCTGATGCCCAGTCCAGCAAAATCTTTCTTACTGTCATTGTCTTCCCAATTCCTGCAGCTCCCAGTATCACGACAGTCTTTGGTGCCTGTCTATCCCTGTCAGGTTTAAACAGATCACTTATAGAAATGGAAGAATTCACTTGTTCCTGCATGATTTCTGCATGTCTCCGTCCCACAGCCGTGATTTCATGTTCTTTCTTTTTTTCATGGTGATGTCCACTAACAAGAACCAGCCTTGTATATCTGGAGTTCAGAGTCACCGTCTCACCAATACAAGCGTTCATGTCTTTTATCCAGTGGTAATTCTTTTGTACATGTTCTCTGTACTTCATCTTGTAATCTAAATCAAGGATATGCAATAAAAGAATTTGAAATGAAAGTAAATGTTCATTCTCCTGCTAAAATTAAAACACTTCTGTCAGAAAATTATTGTACTTTGAGTATACGTCATGTCTTTCATTTTAAAGGATCTCTGGATTATTCAATAGACCTTGTTCTTCCAATTCTGTTATTGATGCTGAGCTGAAAAAAGTCTGAAACACCTTTCACCCATCGCTGAAATGCAATCACGCCTCAGTGGAACTTGAAAATAGTGCTAAGAACCAGTTTCTATTACTCTCTATAGCAGTACGCTCCCCCCCAGGCGTATAACAGCTACTTGCTTATTTTCCTTCTGACCCTGCTGGGTCTTTAGGACTGTGGCTGTGATCATACACTTCCTGCTAGCAGGTGGAGTGTGTAGGCGATAAAACCCAAACACATCTATGCCAATGAGAAGTACCTTGGGCTAATGAAGCAGGGGGTGGACGGGGCCTCAGGGCCGAAGGAGACATTATATGTAGCTGTTAGGAGAGTAGTACAGAGACTGTCAGTGATGTGTGTCAGGTGAGGAGCACAACAGTCCTCTTGGTGTCTCTGCCTTTAGAAACTCCCCTAAAATAGCTTGAGCAAGACAGAGCAGACAAGACAGCAGAGCAAGTGCCTCTGGAGTCCCTCGTATCCTTACATCGTAGGCCAGGAGCAGGTGGTCCTGCAGAGTGTGCAGCCACTGTGGCAGCAGTCACCTAAATGAGCAGGAAGACCAATGACAAGGGGAGATCCATGCAATTCCCGGTGTAAAGGAGGCAACACCCTGGGGTCCTTGGGCTTTTCAGACTTCCTCAGGGGATTGAAGTCCGCTGTCTCTCAATTTGATGAAGGTTCTCCTACATATTTTCTAGGAACAATCAAAAAGAAGGATACAAAAGTGCCAGTAACTAAAGTTCCTTTACCTTTTGCTTTCTCCTGTTTGAGTTTAGCTGCAGTGTCTCTTTGGTTGATCTGTTCAAGCACATAGATAGCTACATCCACAGCAAGGTCGGCTCCGTAGTGGTCACAGATATAGTCTGCAAGTTTAACTGGATCGTTGGCTTTCTTGAGCAAGTACTTGGAGATATTGGCCATCTCATCATAATCAATATATGATAATTTATACTTAAACTTCTCAAACATATCCAGCGTAAGGTCCTCCAGTGCTTCCAAAAGGAAGTCATTGGTATTCTCTCTTGCCATGGTAGTGTGCTAAAGATACCCTGGGAAATAACAGAGGATCAACAACAAATTATTTTCTGATAGCTACCAGGCACACACTGGGAAGAGACTCACTGTTACAGGACAGTGGCTGCCCTCTGTATGCTCCTGGAGCCAATCCCTGTGCCACCAGAGACACTGCTAGCTCTCCAGTGTCAATTCTTCAAGGAATCTGTTAGTCCACAGAGCCTGGATCATTGCACCTCTTATTTAATCCACAGCACTTCCCTGCTTCCAGCTCTGCACTTTCTTGGACGCAGGCAACCAAACCTAAAAACCAACAAAACCAACCCAAAAGCTCATAAGTTGGGAAATGGGTCCAAAGAAAACATTAAGATGACTGAATATTCTGCAAAATGCCCTTTAGGGTTTGCGGAACTGAAAAGGAGAAAATGTGATCGTATTTGCGCTTTCCTTCAGTCAAAGTAGACATGCCTACTAAGGCATCTCTGCAAAATAAAACTCAGCATAACCGAAGCAGTTTGTTTGAAGTTTCTACTGAAAGAACTTGAATGGATGTGAGAAAAAATGGGGAGGGGAATTTTTTCAAGATTATTTTACAACTTCTCTGCCTGTCAAGCAGTTCAGGAGCCTTATCTGTGGTTTCATAGCGCCTCTATTTTTGCTTCAAATAAAAGAAAGGAAGACTCCGATGTGTTACCTCACCACAAGGCCAACATCCTCCAATCTCTATGTGCCACATCAAGTACCACCATTTGCCCTCCTGCACAGTCCTCTACTGGCATCTCAGAAACCCTGTATTTGATGTTTGAAGAGCTAATATTTGGAAAAAATATTGGCGTTGTTAGGAGCAGAAGGAAGGACAGTGTTTCTAAAGAGGAACCATTGCTAACAGCACTCTCTCCAGCACAGCTTCAAACCCTGAGAGATGAGGAAGTTCTCTGTCCCCTCTCTCCCCAGCCACATTACTGAGCAGAGCATTTCTGTTGTCGTACACAGAGCCATGAAACATATGCGATCTGCAAGTCTGACCCAGAGCACAGGGGCCGGATGCTGCTTCTCCCCAGCTGATCTAACAGCAAGAAGCCTCCATGAGGGCAGTCCTCTTCATGTCCCCCCACGCTGGCTGAGTGCTCTCAAGGCTTCTGGTCTGACCGAAATCCTTTAATTTCTCCAGAAAACGAAGGCCTTTCACAGTCCTCATACTGTTAAAGTCCTTTCTACGAACAGAAGAAAAAAATTCATCCTATGTCCAAGAAAAGAACAGACACCTGACCCACTCCAGCAGGCCTCCGAAATATGACTCATCCATCATAGAGCTAAAACCAGATAAGAAAAAGGCAGGAGAAGAGTCTGTGACCAATGTAAAGTGACAAATTCTGCAGAGAGAGATGTCTGTGGAATTGAAACCCTACGTCCTGACCAAGCCAGGCAGCATCAAATCTCACACCCCCACTCCACGTGGCAGCCAAGTATAAGCACCACAGGCAGGCTGAGCAGCTTTGCAGGGGATTGGGCTCTCACTTGTCATCCTGGGCCCAACATTACAGGTCCCTCACAGAGGATCCCAAGGCAATGAGATGGTTGTCTCACAGAGCACAGTGTCCCTGCCCATGGCAGGGGGGTTGGAACTAGATCATCTTGAAGTTCCCTTCCAACCCGAACCATTCTATGATTCTGTGATTCTGTAACTCTAGGTTCTGGCACAGTGTCAGTTTGTTACAGCTCAAGCTGGGCCCCCTCCTCTGAGAGCAGCCCAGAACAGAGAAGTTCCTGGGTATTTATATCTTTACAACCTCCTTGCTTGTCCTGCCCATGCTGTCCATGTGCCTTGCGTGTGCCTCAGGGTCCAGTGGTAATTCCTGGTCTGGGGTCTTCTTACTCCTTGCTGGTTTCCTTCTTTACCTTTGGGTGGGCTGCTAGCTGTCCTTGTCTCAGGAGGAGATACAGCTCCTGCTGGGATGAGGTGCAGCTTCTGAGGATGGAATCTCCTTCCTTCTCTCCCGGTTTGTACCATACTCATTGTATGAATTCGGCTTTTCTAGGTGAAAGTTCACAGCACGCAGCCGACAACTTTAGCTACTAATGCTAAGTGAAGTTATGCATGCTAAATTTAGACAGTCTCAATTCAACCTAACTTTAAGCAAAACCACAATTAATTCCAATATTCCACAGTCAAGTTATTTTATTTTCTAACATGCACCTATAGACAGTTTTCCTGTTGGACTAACAGGAGGAGGGGTGGATATAAGTGAGGTGTTGAAATCTCATGTCCTTCCTTCCATATTTGGAAGGCAAGCTTTTCTATTAAGGCACATCAATGCCAAGACAGAGAAGCTTGGAAGGAAGTGCCCTTTGACAACACTTCCTACCACTCAAAGGCAGCTCCTGTGGGCAGATGCTTTTAGCTGCGTGCTTCAGCCCACAGCCCTCTGATCGCGCACCTGCCCCACAGAAGCAAAAAGGATCAGTGCGTGCCCTCGTGAGAGATAGTCATGAGGAGAAGCTGCCTATGGGGTGGGGGACCATGCCAAGACCCTGCTGTGGAGTTGCTGGGGCTCTGGTGACAACCTGGGGGTGCTGCAGGGCAGCTTTCTGCTTCCGCAGCCTCTATGTGACAGTTTGGTCTGGGGCTGCCCCACTTACAGGAGGACATTAAAGAGCCGCTGCGGACAGCACCATGCTTGGGGACGGAAGGGGAACAGAGTGCTGGGCACTGCCTGCAGGGAAGTTAACTCAGGGCCAGCAGCCAGAGTGGAAAGGAAGCAATACAGTAGAGTCTGTGTGCGGTGAGAGCAGTCTGGCCTTGTCTGGTGGCGTGGCTGAGTCACTAGGGCTGCATGAGTGGAGTGCAGCCTGCTCAACTGGGAGAGGAAGGACATTTATGATGGGGCCGGGCTCCTTTCAGTGGTGCCCAGTGACAGGACAGAGGTAACAGGCACAAACTT
Source organism: Larus michahellis (assembly GCF_964199755.1). Taxonomy (NCBI): domain Eukaryota; kingdom Metazoa; phylum Chordata; class Aves; order Charadriiformes; family Laridae; genus Larus; species Larus michahellis. Next base: position 21,571,092 of record NC_133904.1, read on the forward strand.
GAGCATAGGAAGTTCCACCTAAACATGAGGAGGAACTTCTTTCCTGTGACGGTGTCAGAGCCCTGGCGCAGGCTGCCCAGCGAGGTGGTGGAGTCTCCATCTCTGGAGACATTCCAAACCCGCCTGGACGCATTCCTGTGCCACCTGCTCTGGGTGACCCTGCTCTGGCAGGGGTGTTGGACTACATCATCTCCTGAGGTCCCTTCCGACCCCACCATTCTGTGATTCTGTGATTCTGTGACATTTATAGTCTAGCTGGCTCCACATGTCCATCTGGCCCTTGGGATGCCTAGGAAACAAACCGTGACCACCATGGTTTTCCACACTAAGTGTGTGCTCCCGGGACCTGACCATGAAGCTGCAGGACCTAGAGACAGTGGTTTCACGAGGGAAATGCCACATCTGCTGGATGGGAGTGAGGGTTTGACTGACTATACTTGTCAAGGTTAGTTAAAGAGATTCTGCCAGCATATGAAGTTGAGACTAGTCCAGTCAGCATCTGAAAAACATTGTTGTCCCTGCTGCCCAGGAAGTGGTTAACATGTTTTTAAAAGCAAGGGGAATTTGTCTTGCATAGTGTGATGTAGTCATGTGTATTAACCACAGTATCCTGCTTTAAGCAGGCAGCGGCTTGCAGCTTGTGAGACAAAAGTCAGCGTTGGGTTTTTTTGACTGCCAACCAAACGGCTGGGTTATCGATCAAAACACCCCATAGTGTTTCCTGTTGGCCCCTTCCTAGTATCGGTGAGTGGAAAATCAGCAGCCTGTTCTTTCACCTTCTGAGGTCTGTACGTTAATGCTCATATTGCCCCTTGGCTTAACTATTTTCCCTTTAGACCCATCCCTCTTTTTATTATGATCCACAATTTTGAGCCTGTGTAGTTTGAAAGGGGCACGAATAATTAAAATTCCTTTAAAACCAGTAGGGCCAGAATTCATAGCCCTCCTGAAATCTCTTAAATGTGCAAGGAGTCTCTTTCCCTGTGGAAAGCCCAAGAAACACGAATTTTATAAAAAAGAAACCTAGGCTGTAATAGGTGGTTTCCTAGTTCTCAGTGGTTACTGGATAGGAAGGCGGAATTTCAACAATTTCCACCCAACTTGCAGAAGAAAGGGCACACTGCAAACCCAGCATAATAAAACTTTATTTTGGTGTATATTAAGGAAACCTAAAATGCAAGTACTGTATACTTAACAAAAGAGAAAAATGTTCTAAAGAAGAGATGAAAATGCTACTGTGTACGTGTCTGCATTGAATTCCTTCAGGTCCAGTGGAGATCTAGTTACATGCACTAGAAAATTGCCAGTAATAAAAGATTCTAAGAATTAAAACTATACAATGCCCCCTCTGTGCCTGGGATCCCTAAGCAGAGAAGCGTTAACTTCTGTAGGCAATAATGCAGTATGACCGGGGATGGTATATTTAAAGCGTAGTAAGTATAAAGTTCAATTTTAAGTTTTTGAAACTATATCTAAGCAATTTGGATGCTTCGGTGCAAGGGATGCAGGAGTAGGAGAGCTAACTGGCTAGCAGAGGGGTGAGGGAAATTTCTTATGGAAATCAGAAATAACAAAACTTGTTCTAACAATTAATGAAACTAAGCTACACAAAAGTGCAGCACCATTAGCTGTCTGAGAAGGCTTCCAGATGGTGTTAGCTGAAGATGATCCTGCTGGTCATCTTTTCTGGTCACCTGCTGAAGCTTGGTGATGAAATAAAGGTGTAATCTGCTGGAATTGGGGGAGGTTGTTGATTCTTTGGATGTTTATTTGTAGCAAAGCTGACCCGTGGTGTTCAAATTACGCCGCTGTGTGTTCTTTCCTCTCTTCTTCAGCCCATTGCTCTCTCACTTACCCAGTAGCTGAAAGAGCAAACAATGTTTGTTTTAAATTCTTCTTCACATTTAATGCAGCGGTGCTGAGTTTCTGTTAATCTGGAATGGATTGGGCATTTTTTTTTTTTTGTTATTTTGACTACCTGACCTTCAGGATTCTTTTTCTGTCACGCTTTTCACATTTTGTTGACTTTTGGGATTCTCCCTTTATAGTTCTTGCTAATTTGGACATTTATCCAGACTTTGCGCTCTGCCACTCGAAACAACCAGCAGGAGATTTCTGGTAGAACCCGAGATGCTCGGGACTAGCCCAGTGCAAAGGCAGTTTGGGGATGAGGTGCAATTTGGGGGTTACATTCACTTATCCAGTGGAAAGGGGAACAGCTGAACTGATGTCACGCCTCGTGGGGTTACAGGAGGATGCAAAGCCAGCGGGTCACTTCTGGCACTCGCCTCCTGTGTCCCCAGGGACCAAGTGATGTGTTTCCTACCTCAGAAGAGGAACAGCTTGATAGTCATGATGGTGTTGAAGGCAATGCTTTTTGCCAGCAGGACTCTCAAACCCAAAACAGCCATGAACAGCATATTCACTTTCTCCATTCTGGAATCTGCTTTAAAAAGAAGGAGAAGGAGGAAGAGAGCGTGGTCTTGATATTATCTGCCCTCTCCCTCCTCCCCTTCCCCTCCCCCAAAAATAAAGAAGGAAAATCCGCACATCATATGTGGATGAGGGAAGCAGGAACAAAGGGAAAGATGACAGAGGAATGTATCCAGTGCAGGGAAGGAAGGAGACGTCTTCCCAGTGAGGAGTTTATTTCCCATTGCTATTTTATACCATGGAAATTTGTCAGCTATGTAGTGCGTTAACCTGAAATAGCAGGTTATTTTTCAATAAGTATTTCCAATTCTGGGATTTCTGCACCAGAGAAAGCAATTTTTCATGTTCTGGTATTGAGTGCAGCTTATTGCTTAAGAAGGATCCACAATTCAGACATTTCTGTAGAAAAGACGATGCATTTCCATGCATTGTTACGGAATCCCCAGTAAAGTAACCGTACTCCACTGTTCCTTTACGCAACTAACCTTTTGTAGAGGCATCTGTAACGTTGCAGGCATTAACTGTTTCAAATTCCTCGGTCTTGTCTTCTGTTGAATGATTGAGAGACACTATAAATTGCTTCCAAACTATATAAAACAAAAATTGCACAGAACATACCTATAGCTCTTGTCCCAGCAGTAGATAAGCAGTATTGGAGAATCAGATGGCAGGTCGTTAATTCTGAGATTAACTTGGAAGAGAAAAATTAGCTTTCTACATGTGACTGCAGAAAAAGAACCCCAGGATTGTTGAGTTTTATTTTCTCTCCCTTTTGAACTGAACTTTACCATAGGGAAAGAACAATTTAAAAAGCGAACAATTTAAAAATAACCAAAACAATTTAAAAATAACCAAAACATTTGGGGAAAAAAAATAACATGTCCTTTTTTATTTTGTGTTTGCATAAAAGTTATTTCAAGTTTTCTTCTACCAGGCATGTATACTTATGTCCCTTGAACTGTTTTGCCTTAGATAAAGGTCAACTTGCAAACATTAGAGGTCGGTTTTGTTTGGGTTTTTTCTTTTTGAGGGGGGAGGGGGGTTAGCATTTTTGTTTGTTTGTTTGTTTTCTGGGAAGAAAACTGCAGGTGCTCAAATAGTTGAATTAAGGTCATGTGTGCTAGGTGCTTTTGAGTATCTTGTCTTCACCTAATTAAGCGCCTGAACACCTTTCAGACTGTACTTACTTGTTCCTGACAGGTTCTCAAAGGGCAAGAAAAAGATCTTGGAAGATGCACCTCCCAGAATCACGTGGCATTTGGACCATAGCATCGTACCTGGCAGAATTATGCTGGCTGTGGTGTTGTCCCCCTTGTGCAGAACCTTGCAGGTAACCTCTGCATCCGATTCCACTCTAACTACCTTCATGGTACTGTACGTCCCCTCAGATGTGACCAGAGGTGTCTTCAGATCGTATACAACGTCACTCTTGGGCACATCAAGGCTGATGTTCTTGGGGTAGAAAGTCCTCGCCAAACAAGCTACATTCAGTTTGTTGTCACGTTGTTTGGGCTCCTTCGATTTAAGCGCAATGACTTCTGGGACAGATTCTTCTTGAATCTCTGAAAAAGAGGCATCATTCTGGGATGATTTTATTTTCTGCATACTTTTCTGAGAGCTAAATTGTCTGTTGTTCAGGTGCAGTCCATGTCTGCTCCCTGACTTCTGAGTGTCTTTCTGTCTTTATTTCTTCCTCCTATTTCCCAAAGAGCAGATCAAAGAGAGAAAGGGAGCGTAACAGTGGGATTTTCACTGCAGCTTCTAATCCCTTGCCATCCTAAACTTGCTTTTACCAGAACTCATCTATGTGTGTGTGTATATATATACACACATATCTATATACACATAGATATGAATTCCATTAAGGGAATGACCTTGAAATGAGGAAGGCAACTTTTAAGAATACAGCACAAATGATCATACCTGTTTTGAATTCATAACAATTTAGATACTAAAATGAACATTTACTTCAAGGGTAGCCTGATATGCTTGTAACAGGATACATACTGAAAGATCCTTTTTTTAATTACCAAAAAATCCTTCACCTGATGAGGCTAAAAGGCTTACCCATAGCACACAGGGAGAAAAGGCAGTTTGTTACTCCAGTCTACAATGCTGTTCCAATGTGTGGGGTGACTTGCGGATACAAAATAACATGGCTAAAATGGAAGATGAGGTTAAAACTTTCATTAACAAATGTTCGGTTCCAAGGGGGGGCGGTTCTTTCCAAATTCTGTTCTCTGAAAGTTTCTGTAGTATTTCTACGTGGAACACGACCCAGGCATATAAACCTCTCTTTAAGTTAACAAGTTAATGGTGTTATGTGAGCTCTGGAGAGGCTTCCAAGTCACGAGACCACCTCACTGCATAATGCGGAGCCATCCGAAAGACACTGGGGTGTCTGACAGAGGAATTTGATGCCATTCCAAATAGACCATTTATTCCGTCTTCTCTCCAGCTGTCCCTTCAGAAAGAAACAGGTCTCTTGTAGATTCTTAGACCATCTATATACTGGGGGGCATGGAGGGGGCGGGGAGCAGTTCTATTTGTATTGCACACAAAAAGAAGTTAATATACTTATGCAAACAATCATATTTCTTTTTTCCTCTAAATCTTAAAAAAATCACAGAGTTGGCTACGTATTCCATCCTCTTGTGGATCTTGGCTTCCTCCAATGAGAGTTATACAGGGAATGAACCAAATAATTCCTCAGCTATTCTCTTACTGGATTCACAGGAGGAGATGTCTCAGAAACTGTACGGTGATTAAAGGGTGTTTTCTGTGTCTTTTGTGCTTGGTGATTCTCAGGAGGCCCAGCTCCTGCCGTGTCTTTAGTTGTTTTAATTCTTTTTGAATATCTTCCATGGAAATGAAAAAATAACATTAAAAAGGGTCAGGATACCAGCATTCTGTAAACCTGGAAAATCTATTCTTGTCATTGGAGGAACCAGTTTCTACTGTTTGGGGAAAGATTTTTTCCCTCTTTCCTGAAGAACAGGAGTCGTGACACAGCAATTACTGGTATAACAGATCTGAAATTTAGTTTGTTTTTAAAAGCATGCAAGATGTTTTCTGTGGAGAAACTGCTGTGTTTGTCTGGAAAGGCAATACCATTACTTAGAATTTCACCCTCCAGCATCTTTTGTTGATTGACTGTTCATGGTAGAATACCTTTTGTACCGATAACTGGCAAGTTTATATTACTTCTGCAAATGATGTTTTGCAAAATAACGTCTTTGGATTCTCTGCTCCCGCAGGAACTGGAGCTGCATTCATCTACCCCAAGATGGGCATGTATGATGCCCTAAAGATTTCAAGGCAGCTGTAGAGCTGTATGGGGCTTGCAGATGTGAGCTAATACCTGAGAGACTCCCGTGCCCATCCAGGGAGCGCGTGTGTTCAGGTGGTGGTGTGCAACTGAATGTTTTAGGACAATAAAAATCAACAATCTCACCCATTGCCCCAGCTTTCACGCTGTCACACAAAAGCTGGGGAAGATGGTCCACCCTTATAAAGACCACATCCAGAAGAGCGCCTTTTCTAAACATTAAAGGCTTGCTCACATTTCAAGCAGTTGCTGCAAAAACTAACGTGCCTTGTCTTTCCGTGGGAACTGCTTCCTCCGGCAGCTCTTTACGTCTCTTTTTTTTTCCTTTCCACACGCCTTAGTGTCACACAAAAGAAAGCAAGCAACTGCTTTCACCTCATGCTGAAGCTGGGCTAGGACATCATCTCCACTGGGTGTAAACAACAATATTAAATTTAGCGCTGTGGCTATGGCAGGCAGTGGGGGTTGGCAGAGAAGGGCTGATGCACATGGCTGGGAGACTGTCTCTGTTGTTCCTGAAAAGCTTTGTTAACTAAATATGAGCTAAGGACTCAAACACCTGGTTGGACAATGCCTGTTCGGGAGATCCGAGGCAGCAGAAGTTTCTCATTATGCTGTTCACATCGCACGACCCCTCTGTCCACCCCACCACAGACTTAAGAAATACATTAGTAGTAAAAGTAGTGGAACTTACTTGGCTCAACTGAGAAAGCGATCCCAGTTCCAAATACGAGCTTGTCTGTTGCCACACCGTTGGCACACCGTCAAATAAACCCACTTTCCTCACCAACCTCTAAAGGTGTGTAGCATCAGGGAATAAAACGCCAGCAGCTTGTCCAAAGGATCCATACATGGACTGCCATGAAAGTGCTCCAAAGTCACCGTTGTTTCCAAAATTGTGGGGGGTGAAAACAATAATTTCAGAGTAGAGTGATTTCAAACAGCTTGATCCAGGCCAAAGCTTTTAAAACTCTTTTCTATTAGCGCACTAAACAATATAGCTCCAGAATAAATGCACATAAGAATTCTGCAGTTCTCTTCTTCAACACCTTCCCTTTTTCCTTTCTTCCTCAAAATGTATGGTTCCTTGTGCCCTCATAGGTTTTTGTATGAGACCTTACAGCGTTTGAGTCACTGGGCTACTCCAAGTTCTCAACACAGTGATAAACTTAGTTACAAAAAGCGCCTCTTCCTTCCCTTTTTCCTGTACGGTATTTCGTATGAGACAGGTAGTTGCATACCCTATATGCCACGTGAAAAAATCACAGAAAGTTTAAAATAAAGACCTGAAGCTGGGCCAAAAGAGAGGATTTGAACCTGCTTGGGACCTGTAGGACAATAATGAAGGATTATAATGTTGCTCTGGGAAGGCTCAGAATTTAGTCTAATGAAAAACCAAAAGTTCTTTGAGTATTATTCTACAGCAATTAGTGAAACTCTTCAGAGTTGCAGAAGTGTTCTGTTTGGTTGGTTTTCTTTTTCACTTTGAACTATTTTTGTTCCCCAGGAAGAAGAGGAATACTCTCAATCTGGGATTTTAGAGTTGTTGTCTTTCTGGATGGGCCAGTGCTGAGGGCCATTTGGTGCCTTAGGAAGTCTTTACCATGCTTTTGGCATCTTTAAAAGTGAAAAGGAAATGATTGGTCTTTATTAGGTAAAGATACATTGGTAAATGGGATGGATTATTAAATAAGGATTTTGCTCTGTATTGTGCAAAGCAATCGATCAAATCCTTCATGATGGACAAATTCTCATTTCCTCATGCCACCTGCACCTAAAGACTTGTGTGAAGCACCATATGCAGGTGAAGATAAATTTTGTTTGAATGTGCGTAGGGGTCGTGGTTTAGCCTCAGACGGCAACAAAGAGCTGTCGGAGGATGTCGGAGTGGGAGACGGACCCGGAGTAACGATGGAATCTCAATATGAGTATGATCGTTCTCCCTTTATTCAAGTTTTCACAGAGTATATATAGACAGGCAATAAGAGCACGCGCTAGCGGCAGCTATATGATTGGCTTACAGTCTCTGTTCACGCGCTGTCCATGCAGTTCATTCACAGATCAGGTTGGTTACAAGAATTCACATAGTAAATTGCTTAGTCATTAGCACAACATGTTTTCTACCTTCTCAGTCCCCGTTTTTCCCATGTACTAATTCCATCTTCTACCACCTGTTTTGCTCTTAATCTAATCTCTCATAGTAGGGAGGCTGGCTCACGTGATCATTTTCTCTCAGACACATTCCTACAATCCCCCCTTTTTCTTCTTGAGCCAGCCAGACCTTATGCATGGCATTTTCTATCATGTCAGTCACTTTGCGGAGAACACACGAGGCTACCATAATCAATAATAATATAACCAACAGTAGCATGAGCCCTTGTTTTAGTAAGTCTGATAACCATCCCGTTATACCCCATGAGCTTAACCAATCGAAACCCTTTTTAACCGCTTTTAATTTGGACATGTTATCCTTGTTGTGACGCTCTTAGCAGGTTATATACTAAACACAATTAAAAACAGAATCAAAAAGAACCCTGCTGAGGCAATAAATACCCAGATTCCTAAATTTAGCCCAGAAAGCCAATTTCTTTGGATTTACCCACGAGAAATCCTTTTGTAATATTTCAAATACATTGCGGTTGCTGACAGCACGAGCGACCCTGGAAAAACAATCGTGGTAACATTTCAATCATCATAGTTACTGGTTTTGAAAAGGTATGTGGCAAAAATACCCACTCTAACGCAGTCAGGCTCTTTGCGAGTGCATCATCCCACTGTCCTATCAGGGCATAAAGTTGAAATTCTTGTAGGAAGGTGTTCAATGCGTCTTGCAGCAGTAGTAGACTATATCTTATCTTGCAACATGCTGTAATGCCTTCAGAGCTGTTGGGGTTAATGAACATAGAACTCGGGGGGGGGGGGGGGGGGCGGGGGCAGACACAGTGCTTCAGGGCATCCCCTGTACCTTCAAAGTGCGCTCATGTCTCTCTCCCCCTCTCTGACCTAAGACAGCCTCCTTATATCCTGCACTGGATTGAGTGGAGAAGTACAGGCTAGAGTCGCTGCATGCATGGCCAGTGCACGCAGCGAGTCCCACCAGACTCTCCTGCGCTGGATCGAGTAGAAAAGTACAGGCTAGAGTCACTGCACACGTGGCCAGCGTACACAGCGAGTCTCACCAAACTCATGATCCAGCTTTGCTGACAGCGGCTGTCTGATACGTGTCTACATTGTTGTAATCCCTTCTTGTTATCTTCTTCTGTGAAGGTCGGGTTCTCATGGATACACACATAGTTTTCAGAGCAACATATTCTACAACTCGTACAAGGGTACGACGCAAAGCGGCATTTACAGCTGATCATATAATGCTTATTAAACGCGGCAAACAGCATACTAAACATAACAGACAAATTCCTTCCACACAGCCGATGAGTACAATTTGCTTCAACCAACCCCATCCCCAAGTCCATCCAGCAAAGAGATTTCACCCCGTGGTCTCCACAAGTTGCTGGTTCAGTCGGTGCAGTTCCTGCAGCTGGGCATGGATGGATTTGGAGTGGTCACTTAGATTCATACAATACAATCCTTTAAAATCTTGACAACCATGTCTGTGAGCTGAAAGCAAAAACCAGTAGCAGTTCTGTTTTGCAACATCGCATATTGAATACTATCTACATCTAGCAATAACTCAGAAATAGCGGTACTAGTAGCATTGTTAAACTTATCCTTGGCAGCAAGAGAGTCCTTGTTATCAAGAATCCTTGGCAGCAAAAAAGTCCTTGTTAGCAAGAGAGCATGCGGACTCCCTGTTCTTGCTGGTACTGTGCTTTGATCTTCTTCCACAACAGGCCAAGATTCTCAAACAGCTAGATAAGGTGTCTGTGAGTCCATTACAGGCTTATGTCATCCAAATGTTTTTCTTGCAAGCACCTGAGACTGAATAACAATTGGTGTGATATATGTGTTTTCCAGCACCCAGGTGCGAGTCCCTTGCGTGTATTTACAGTCCTCCTCGCCGATTTTCCATTGCTTTCCCATATTCCACCCCCTTGCTCAGGAGACCGCTTCTGCTGGGTTCATTTTAGTCTCGCAGGGTATAACACAGAGCAATCTACTAAGGCATGCAATAACATATACACATATAGGAAAAAAACCAAAAAACATATCTCTATGGTACTGCTTTGAATCAGGTGTCCTATTTCTCTTTTTCTGATGCTTTCCTGTAATGCTTATGGCATACTTTTGTGCTAACGTGGCACATTTCCCATCTAATTGTTCCTGTTTGGTTTCTTTTTTTTTTTTTTTTTTTTTTTTTTTTTTTTTTTTTTCCATCACTTACGACTGACATAAAAGTCTGCCTTTGCAACAAGAGCTCAGTTTCTCATTTTTCCTTAAGTTTCTCATTTTCATACAGAGCATCCTATAGATTTTGGCTCAACTCCTTTTCACAATCAACCATGACCTTATAGACAAACAAACAACCAGCGATACGCCCTGCACGGACGAGCCGTTCCCGAGACCGTAAACGTGTCGGCTCATGAAAACTCCCCCAATATTTCAGGACTTCCATCGGTTCTACAGCCCATCCTGGTGTATCTACTTGGGGCGCGCTCGCCTTACGTCTAAACACTGTGTATATACAAACTTCTTCACTTGACGGAGTGTCAGCCCTAGATGCATACGAGAACAGTACCACACCGGGCAGAACACCTGCTCAAGTGGAGTCACCTAACGACACTGCACACAACAAAAATCAAACAGTAGCACACATGCTGATCAGCAGGTATAAGCCGGCGCCCACACACACTTACACAGCAGACATAAAAAACCAGCACTTTTATCTCAGGGGGACGACTGGGGAGGGGAGGGGGTGAGGTGGGCAATGTCAGGAGCAAACAGCTCCGGCTCTGTCCTTCTCTGCTGACATTCTGCCTCCTCCATCGGCCTCAGGTGGAGCAGAGGGGATCAGCAGGGGATTGTCCCAGACCTTCGGACCTGGCCTGTTCGATCCCCCTCCCGTGGGTTGTAACGCTGCAAAAGCCCCGGCTGCCGTGGCTCGCTCCGCCTTCATATCTTGTAAGGTCGATAACACCAACCACCATGTCGTCGCTAACGGTGATGCCTCTTTGTCTTCTTTACTTATCACTTCCCACAGTTTATTCCCAACAGCCTCCCATATTTCTGGTTTAAAAGCTGTCTGGGGCTCTGGTGCAAATCCGTTCTCTCTGCACCAGGTTAACAACCTTTGGAGCATACGCTCATCGTATTTCACCCCTCTCTTAGAGAGGATATGCAGGAGAAGTCTTAATATAGCCCCTTCTTCTTTTGTTACTTGTTGTCCCATCTCCTGCCCCGGCTTAATCAGTTTGAGCAACAGTTTCGCTGGTGTTTCAATCCCTCTCTTAGAGAGGATCCCAGCGAGTAGCGTGGCCGCAGCTTCTGTTTCCATAGCTGCGCCTGGGAGGTGAGGAGCGACCTCACGCCGTTGTCTGCTCCCGCTGATGCGCCCAAGCAGCACGTCTCCCAGCCGAAGTTTCCCACTCCCCTCCTCTAGCTGCTTACCGCAGTCTCGGAGAACTCAGTCGCGCTGAACCATCCTCTGCTACCAGATGTCGGAGGATGTCGGAGTGGGAGACGGACCCGGAGTAACGATGGAATCTCAATATGAGTATGATCGTTCTCCCTTTATTCAAGTTTTCACAGAGTATATATAGACAGGCAATAAGAGCACGCGCTAGCGGCAGCTATATGATTGGCTTACAGTCTCTGTTCACGCGCTGTCCATGCAGTTCATTCACAGATCAGGTTGGTTACAAGAATTCACATAGTAAATTGCTTAGTCATTAGCACAACATGTTTTCTACCTTCTCAGTCCCCGTTTTTCCCATGTACTAATTCCATCTTCTACCACCTGTTTTGCTCTTAATCTAATCTCTCATAGTAGGGAGGCTGGCTCACGTGATCATTTTCTCTCAGACACATTCCTACAAAGAGCCATGCGGTCGTCACTCTAACTGCTGTCAAACTGGAAGAGGGCAGGAAGGAAGAGAAATTTATTAACATCCTGGAAAAAAAAAGAAAAAAATTACGTGTGCAGGAAGATGATAAGGCAGTTGTGAGCTGTTGTAGGATTGATCTACCCAAGTGAAAGGGACAGCAAGGGGAAAGGGTGCAAAACTGTCTGAACTAACAGTTCATGAGTATTGAAAGTTGGCAGTGAGGGTTAGCAAACATACACAAAAAAGGAGACGGGAGGGAGATCTCTGGCTGCTGACCATGGCATAAAGAGGCCTGGGAATGACCCAAGCGTGGATGGGCCCTGCTTTCTTCCCTGAAGCTATTAGTTGCCTGGGTGATTTCAGACAAGTACTAAGGCCTCTAAGGCCTTAGTAAAGAGTTAGCAGGAGTTTAGTCTCCTTAGACCCTGCAGTGCCCATCTCCCACAGTAATCTGTAGACCATGAAGGTGTTTAAGAATGAATGCATTAACTTAGATTTCCCATGACAGTGAGGTAAGTGGGTATTGTCAGAAACTCAGAAATTGTTCCTCAAAGTGGACCTTGAGGAGAAAATTAATGGGAAGAAACTGCAGCTGTTATGGGCAAAGACAAGGAGAACATGATCTAGGCTGTAGAAAAAAATATGAACCATGCAGTTCATAGAATCATGGAATGGTTTGGCTTGGAAGGGACCTTAAAGCTCGTCCAATGCCACCCCCTGCCATGGGCAGGGACATCTCCCACCAGACCAGGTTGCTCCAAGCCCCATCCATCCTGGCCTTGAACACCTCCCGGGATGGGGCAGCCACAGCTTCTCTGGGCAACCTGGGCCAGGGGCTCACCACCCTCACAGCAAACAATTTCTTCCTCACATCTCATCTAAATCTCCCCTCTTGCAGTGTAAAACCGTTCCCCCTCGTCCCATGGCTCCCCTCCCTGATCCAGAGTCCCTCCCCAGCTTTCCTGGAGCCCCTTTAGGGCTCTGGGGTTCTGGGGTCTTTAGGGACTGGAAGGGGCTCTGAGGTCTCCCCAGAGACCATCTGAATGTTGTGGAGAGAGAGTCATGCCGCAAGTGCAACTGACTGACCTAGTTCGTCTGTCTAAAATACCTTAGGAAGCGACAAATTTCTTCGTAGAACCACTTGGTACTCTGTAATGGATACAAAAGGGACACAATGAGTAACTTAGAAACTTCTAAACTGTGGCATGTAAAAACCTGTCTACTGAGCTGGTGTTGATAATTACACGTTCAAAATTAAATAGTCTTGAACCCAATGTTCATGTTGAGTGCAAGAAAAACTGGCATGGCATGTGGTGATTGTCCCATAGCTTGAATCACAATCAGCATCAAATGTGTTCTTCAGGATGCAGTTGTCTGTGGGAAGAAGACATTGTGAGGAATCAGGGTGTGTTGCACCTTCAGGCTTTTCAGGAAGTCAGTTTGTGTTGGGGGGTTCAGTCCCCTTCAACCACTGTGATGCCTACTCCACACGGTGATGAACAGTTGTACAAGAACATCTGTGTTTTCATTTCAGTGTCAGGTGACCCCCCTTCTTTGATGTCTTTTGAATGCTGCATTTTGTCTTCCTCTGCTCCTTTGTTGCTGGTTAATCAAACCACACAGCAATTGTCGTAAATTAAAAATAGCATTGCTAGCATCACCTGCTTGGTAGAGTAAGGTAATAATAAAGCTTTCTTACTGAAACATTGCCCGTACCCAGTGACACTGAATATGGATCAATTTGGATTGTAAGAGGACTTTTAACTCAAATTACTTGATTCCAGATGTATTTTTAATAAACTTCTGGAAGCCATCTGATCCAACCCCCTCACTCAAGCAGGGCCACCTAGAGCCAGTTGCCGAGGACCATGTCCAGGTGGCTTTTGAGTATCTCCAAGGAGGGAGGCTCCACAGCCTTTCTGGGCAACCTGTGCCAGTGCTTGGTTACCCTCACAGTAAAAAAGTGTTTCCTTAAGTTCAGAGGGATCTTCCTGTGTTTCTGTTTGTGGCCTCTGGTCCTGTCACTGGAGACGATTGGAAAGACCCTGGCTCTGTCCTCTTTACGCTTGCCCTCCAGGTATTTATGTATTGATAAGGTCACCCCTGAGCCTTCTCCTCTTCAGGATGAACAGTCCCAGCTCTCTTAGCCTTTCCGTACAGGAGAGATGCTGCAATCCCGTAATCATCTTTGTGTCCCTTTGCTGGAGTCTCTCCAGTATGTCCATGTCTCTCTTCTACTGGGGAGCCCAGAACTGGACACAGCTCTCCAGGTGTGGTCCCACCGGTGCTGAGCAGAGGGGAAAGACCCCCCTCCCTTGACCTCCTGGGAATGCTTTGCCTAATGCAGCCCAGGATGCCATTTGCCTTCTTTGACTTCTTCATTCCTCTTCTCCACCACCTCTGTGCCCTCAGAGGCACCTCCGTCTCCTGATGGTCCCTTGCTTGCAGGCTCCTCTCACCCAAAAAGCCCCATCAGCCCCAAAGCCTTTCCCCTTGTGCAGTGAGGTTTCAGCCGTGCTGCTGCACACTGGTGCTGCTCAGGCTCCCCCCAGGTCCAGCATGTGACGAAGCACCCATCCACCCCGCCATGCCCAGAGCTGGGAGGGCACCCACCCTCCAGGGGTGCAGCCCCCTTCTTTGCAGGTAGATTTGGGCGGCACAGAGAAGGAGCCATGTGCTCTCTTGCGGCCCCTACCCTGGCTCCACAGCATCTCTGCCCAGAGAGATGCCCTGAGGTCGTCCCTCTGCCCAACTTCTCCTGGGACTGAAGGAGCACCAGGGTAGCTGTGAGGAAGAGGAGGTGATGGTAGCTTGTGAGGAAGTCAGTGAATGCAGGTGTGTGAAGGGTTGGGGGACTGACCCGCCCATGGGACTTATTCACACGCGGAATTTTATTTCTAACTAACTGCCATTATAAATGTCGAATTTTACTGCAAATTCAGTTGCCCATGGGTAGATTTGGAGTTCCAACATCTGTTAACCCCAAACCTCGTTGGTGTTTCCCAGAGCAAGCACAGGCAGCTGCCATTTCGAGAAAGGGCCCTGTCACCACCGCCCTTTTTGTGCTGCCTCTCCCTCCGTCAGCGTCACTGTGTGCTGCCTGGCGCAGAAGTAGGTGGCTGTGTCTGAGGCTCTCAGAGCACCCAGCCGCAGGGAGACCTTGCCTTTGTCTTTATCTGCAGAGATGGTGACTCGGCCTTGGAAGGCTGGGGCGTAGCCTGTGTTATTCCCAAAAGGATAGATCCAGCCTAAAAACTGCAGCTCCCCTCCTGGGGCCTGTCGGACACAATTCCAGTCGTATCGAGGGCTATACAGAGGTGTTCCCGTTACAGTACAGGTGAGCGGGAGTGATCCGGAGACCCTCCCCTCCTTGGGACCAGACGCCACCATCTTTATGGGGGAAAGGGTACCTGGAAAGACACGGGGCAGGTGTGAGATTTGAGTGTTTATGAGAAAGTTCATGGGTGCAGTAGTCCATCCCGGGGCTGTAGGGTGCACAAAACCAGAACTTTGGCCTTTAGTTCCAGGAGTTATCCCTGGAGGCAGTGGCACCGCGGACCCATATTTCTTTGTACTGCCCAAAGGACACCCAGGAGAATCTGGGTAACTGCTTGTAAACATGCCATATCTTTAAATATGAATCCAGAAGTTTTGCAGAAAGAGAGCATGGAGTCCCCAGCCCTTCCCAGTCTTCCTGGTCCCTTCGCCAGCTATGCCTGGACTCACACCCCCATGCACAGAGAGGGCAGAGAACAGGCCGGGCATGGACACATGGAGAGCTGCTTTGTCAGTTGCACGTGAGCCCCAGAGGGACAAGAGGTTCTTAAACCTCCCTAGAAAATCCCAAGGCTGCTCAGAGTGGGACTTTGCGCAGCAGTTAGTGACTTCGACTAGGAATATCTTCCCCTTGCTCCACGCTCAGAAAAATCTCTGAAAACTTCCTGCAGCTGCACTGCATCAGCATCCCACCCCTCCTGACAAGGGAAGATGATTTCCGTGTGAGGATTCATCTTATGTAGTAGCATTTAGAGTTGGGCAGTAGCGAGCCGAGGTGTACAGGGGCAGCCTCAGCCTACTCAGTGCCAGTCTCTTTCCTCGTCCCTCACGGCTCTTACCTCCCAGCAGTGCCGTGCAGGACAAGGTCAGGAGTCAAGGACCCATCCTCTACGGGATCGTGGCCTTCTGTTCTGGGGCAGGGATAAGAGAAACTAAACCCCAAAGGGACACAGAGAGGAGCAGAGCCCAACTCTTGACTCCCAGCTGGGAGAGGCAAGACCTGAGCTGGGCAGACAGAGCCTGTGACCCTTCTGGCCCCACCACACACCCCCCAGAAACACTGGGAACACCAGCCCAGGGGACAGACCAGTCCCAGCCACTGCATGGGTAGAGGTGGGCTGAGCATGCTGGGCTCATCTTTGGTGCTCATCTGCACCCTTTGTGGGACTATGGTCCAAGTGTGCCCTGCAGCTCTGCAGGAGCACGAGTCAGAGCTGGGACTCCCCTGGGCCCTGCTGGGCTCTTCCAGCCTGGGCTCAGCAGAACGAGAGGCATCCCCTGCTTCACTCCCTTTTCCCCAGCAGTACCCCTCCTCTTCCTCCTCTTGCATCCACAGGAGTGTTTAGCTCTCTTTCCATCGTCTTTCCTGCGGTGCTTCACAATGGCCCTTGTGTAGGGGAGATCAGTGCCCTGGGGTGGAAACTGGAGGGGCTGGAGGTGGAGCGCAGACAGGAGCTCACTGGACCTGATAGTCCCAGGGTGAGCAGAGACCCAGGGAGGATCTTGCCTGGTCCCTGCCTGGCTCCTGCAAGCTGTGCTAAGTCACCACATGCAGAAGTAGTTGGTAGGGTTCTGAGGATGCAGGATGTGCAAGACCATAGATCTGCCCTGGGAGGTGCTCCTAGAGGTGGTAGCTTGCCTGTCCATGGCAGCCCCATATTGCGATGTGGAAGCACTGTGGTTGATGTAGGAGGCAGACTTGGTGCCTCCACACAAGGCATCTGTTGGTACAAGTGAAACCCAAAGGTCAGAGCCCTGGCAGGAGAGACACATTGAGCGGCTGGGTGCTGTCAGCCCCTCTCCACCTACCACCAGCCACACCTGAGGGCTCACATCTGCCAAGACACACGGCCACCATCACAGCAACAAGAGGATAGGTGCAAGGTGCCCAGAGGCTCCCTATCGCTTCCACCTGTTGTGCCCCTCACTCAGGGTTGCTCCCCACCACTGACAGACTGTCCATTCAGCCAGGGCATGGTGTTTGGCAGGGGGGGAGGAGAATGCTGGGGGGCTACAACCTGCTCCTATCCCTTTTATGGACGGAAGTTAAACCTTCAAAGCTGTCCCTGTTCCCCCACACAACCTTTCTCTCTCCATGAGCTGGATACCTCAACGTGTGGATAAGTGAGATGTGACAGAGCAGGAATGTGTGGGATAGGCATTACAGTGGGGAATGGAAATACCCAGGCACAGAAATGGCCCTGTGCTCCTGGGACCCCTCTTGGGACCTGCCTTACCTCCTACAGTTGCTGCCAAGAGGAGACATGACAGCCCCAGGACCATCCTGCCCCTGCTCCTTCTTCTCCAGCCAGAGCCAAGCCCAGAGCCAGCCTGGCTCCTCCCATTCCCACCCACATCAGGACAGTGCAGGGCTGAGCAATGCTCTGGGGATCTGGAGAGAGGGGTCAAGATAGCGTGGGAGGACAGAATTCAGATCTGCCTAGGTCAGGAAGAGCCAGATGGGGTTCCCATTCCTTCCAGCCCCGGGGCTGGTGACCATCTCTTCTATGCCTGGCAGTGGGGTACTGCAGGGCTATGTCAGATTTCCATCCTTCTATCAGTCCTCCAACCTCCACACATCCTATGGGAGGGCAGGAACTATACAGGTCCCTGGTGGAGGAAAAAAAAAAACCCACGTCCATGTTCTCTTCCCAGGAAAGGGGGGTGCTCACCTTTAAGGGCTGCAGCAAAGGTGATGACCAGCATCCAGAGGAGCATTGCAGGCTTCCCCAGAGGAATTTGCATGGTGCACCGTGAAGTGGGAAAGTAAAATTATGGGGCTGAGAAGGGCTCAGACCTTCCTCTGAGTCAGCAAAGAAAAGCCCTGTCCTTCCAGCGCTGAAGGCCCAGACTTCCTCGCCACTCCAAGCAGATTTGCAGCCTTTTCTGAGCAACACCTTTGCAGTTGCAGGTACTTCATACATGGGGGAGTCGGATCTGTTCGTCACTGCTGGCCTGGGTGGGGACAGGAAACCACATTCATTTTTTCGTACTGCTCAGCCCGCACAGGAAACACAGGGACCTCTCGTCTCCCCAGGGCCCCTCATACCGGTGCCTCTGAACCTCCTGGCAGATGCTGTGGCCCTGTAGATGGCTGTGGGCATGTAGACGGCTGGGAGGGGCCAGGCATGGTAATGTGGAGAGGATCATCTCCCGGGAAGTGATATCCTCCCGCCCTCAGCGTGGCCCAAACCAGTTGTCCCAACCCCAGCCAAGGCCCACAGCTGCCAGATCTGGGAGGGAGCAGGAGGATTTTCATTTCTGGCTCCTCCATGTCCGTATCACTGTGAGCTGTGTGTGAAACACTGGAACAGAGCAGACAGTCTTCCTGTGTGGTAAAGAGCAGGATCCCCACCTGGGAAGAATACCTGCCCTGGGCAAAATGGCCCATGTGGCTGTTGGAGAATCCTGTCCCCCGCCACGTATTGTGGGGGCCCACAGGGATGCTCTGGTACCGATGCTGATAAACGGGAGAGGGCTCAGAGCTGTAAGTCCATCAGAGAGCTCCTCAGACTCCTCAGAACTCCTCAGCTCCTCCACCAGCTCAGCGTGCGGCCTGACTCGAGTTCCATTTGGAAACAAAGCAGGGCTGTCTCTGCTGCCCCGCTCCATCCAGCACAGAGGGGCTGGCTGGGGAGCCAGAGGAACAGGGAGAGCTGCTCCGGGTCTTTTAAACACCCAAAAGGATTTTGGGGCAGCAAGGAGAGGTGTTAGAGGGGCTGGAGGCAAGCTCTACCCTGGGTTAGCACAGAGCACTCAAAGGTCTTTTGGGACACGAAAAACGTTGAGGCTTAAATCCTGCTCTTGGAGAGGGTCCAGAGGAGATCTGCTAAGACAGGGTTGGGGGCCATGTATGGAAAGGCTGAGAGACCTGGGCTTCTTAGGCCTGTTGAAGCAGAGGCTCGGGGTAGTGCAGTGGTAGGTTGAGGAAGCTTGAAAGTTGCTGGCAGAGATGACCGCATGTTCCTCTGGCTGTGGGAGAGAGTATGAGTAACGAAACCCAACAGAAACTGCAGCTTTGGAGGTCCAGACTGAACAGGAGAAGGAATAAATGTCTTTCAAAAGGTAGTGCTGTGCTGCTACAGGTGACGGAGAGGGCATCTGTGATCAGCCCATAGCTTTGTATTTCAAGGAACAGGCAGTGAGGACGGAGAGATATCAGTGAAATAAGGACATGCTGCGGTGAGAACAAGGTGGGGAAGTGGGAGAATGTCTGCAGCTTGCAGTGAAACCAGTGCAGGTGTAGAACAGTGTAGGAAAGCTTGCAGTGGAGATGGCTGAGGGTGCTGGCGAGGCTGGAAGGCTCCGACAGAACTGAGGTCTTTGTCCCCTTGGCTATGGCTGATGTCTCTGCCACCGCGGCCTACGATGAAACACATTGTCCTCATGGCACTGTGTCCTCATTTCCTCCTTGAATCCCCCAGGGAGGCTGGGGGGTATCATGCCTTTGACCTTTACTTGACATCACAAAGCCCATATCTTACTGCCCCAGGAAGAGCCCTGAGCCATGCCTGAGGGACAGGGTGTCCCTTCCCCGATCGGGTTGGTGGTCAGGGCTTGGTGCTTGGCTTGATGAACACATCAAGGCTTTACTCAGCATCAGAGCCACCTGCACAGTGCCTCTGCCTGCCTCTCATCACTGCCTCCAATTTTCTGCACTAACGAGGCCATGAGGAGGCTTTGTCAGTAATGGCCCTCTGTGGGGCCAATTAATACTCTAAGAAACTTCAGCATTTCCTTCTGACTTTGCCTTCTTGAGCAGTTTGTTCCATCTCCTCTCAGTATCTGATTTAGGACCAAATACACCATGGGGCTCATTACAATCCTGTAATTTTCTTCAAGACTTGTACAGCTAATTGGAGAGGTTTCAGGAGAGTAGTGAGCGATGAAGAGTTCAATGACCATTTAATAAGAAAGGACTTTTGCTTTCTAAAGCTATTTTTATAATTTTTCACTTTACAGGAGAAATGACAGCAGCATGATCCAACTGATCACCTAAGGAGCTCTGGGCAGGCAGGAAAAGCAGTGTCCTTGAGGCCGGACACTATATCAACAAACTTCCTCCTCACCTTCCCAAGCTTGCTGTTTCTGTCATCTGCCCCGTGGGACTTGCATCCCTCTTCCTTACATCAGATTTTTCCACTGAAGTCTGCGGCTTCAGCGTGATGTTAGAGCTCCTTTGCACAAACTCCCACCTGCTTTCCTCAGAGAGCTGCCTGCACACTGCCACAGAAGATTTCATTGTCAACAAACAAAAGTTACACACAGCGAAATTTAATGAACGGTAACGCTCCTTAACTGTACGCTAAGCCCAAGCTGCATGTAATGATGTCCATCTTCCACAAGGGATAGCCACGCACGAACTTTTTCAGGCAAGGAGGTGGGAAAGGCTAGATATACACACAGTGCAGTAAATTAAAGAGTAAATTAGGCTTCTGAGAGGTAGGGCAAGCTTCTAACTGCCTGAAGCTCAAAGCAGCAACTAGTTGGGAGGTGTCTAAATGAACAAAATGGAAGGGGAAGAGTGTCTCTGGAGAGCAATGGGAAGGGCACGTGTCCAGATAGTCTGCTGAAAAGATGCCCTCTTAAACATGCTCCTTTAATCTGGACAGGTGGGAACACCTGGAAGACGAGGTAGATTAAATATGCAGCGTAACAGCAGAGTACTGGTGGTGCAAGTGCAGGGGGAGATCAATATTTCTTCTCCTATGATTAATACACTTCCTGGAAATTCCCATTCTGGCATGGTGGAAAAACATTGCCATTTTATTAAAAGTACTCAATTGTTTCAGCTGATGAAAGTGTATCAGAATTTTTTTAAACGTCAAAAAAGTTGTTCAGCTTTCTAAGCAGACCTCATTTGTCTCACCAGTGCTGCTTTTGAGGGCCCCAGTGTGCCTTAGGTGTTTTCCTGGGACTGGAAACTATGACGGAGGACCTGTGGGACAGCAGAGCCCCTCAGGAGCTGCAGGTGGAGCCTGGGCAGAGGGTCTCAGGGCATCAATGCTGGCACCACGTGTCTGAGTTCCTGTAAGTGAAGAGATTTGTGTCGCACATCCAAACCCAGCTCTGAGCATCTTTCTTTTTCAAAGAAAGAAAAAGCACACACCATCCCCACAAAGACCAGCACATTTAACCAACAGAAAACAAAACCAAGAATAATTTTAAAAGCTTTGATTCAGATCTTAGTCTTCAGTTCTTCTTTGTTTCATTTTTATTGACATTAATTAGTATATGTCAGGCTAATAGCATTAAGAAAAGATTATTTTTTGTGTTACACAGAGTCCCATGCCCTCGAAACAGGCCTGGCCCAGGACTGTCCATGACAGTCTTTGCAGAGAGCAAGTCACACTGAGGTGTCGACCTCTCTTCACCGTTTTAGGTGTTGTTTTAGATGGTCACATACAACATAGGAAGATTCATGCCCCATAAACGTCTGCTCTGTACCCATCAGAAAAAGGGTCTGAGGGTCATAAGATAGCTCAGGTTGGAAAGGACGTCGTCAGGTTTGTAATCCAACCTGCCAGGAACACGGTCAGACCAGGTCATTCAAGAATTGATCCAGGCGGATTTTGAAACCCCCCAAGGACAGGGAGTGCACAGCCTCTCTTGGTGACCTGTACCAAAGCTTGGCTGAGCTCATGGGGAAAATTTTTTCCTTATATCCAGAATTAACTTCTGCTTTTTTACCTTCCAGCCATTGTCTTTTATCCTCCCAACATGCACCATGGTGAAGGGCCTGGCCCTTCATAAACTCTTCAAAGGTATTGGCAGGCTGCGATGAGGTACCCCTCAGCCTTCCCTTCTCCAGGCTGGATGAGCTCAGCTCCCTCAAACTCAGACCAAGTGCTCCAGCCCTCTACTGTCTTGGGCCCTTAACTAAACCCACTCCAGCTTCCTGATGTCTTTCCCGTATTTGGGATCTGAAATCTGGATGCAGTAACCTGGATAATCCCCTCCCTCAATCTCCTGGCTGTTCTCCTGGTCATACAGCCCAGGATGCTGCTGGCCTCCCTTGCTGCCAGGGCACATGACTACCTCCTGTCCCACATGAGTCTTCGAAGACAGCCGTGCTCCACGATCTGCTGTGGTCTGGGCCAAGAGAGGGGCTGGGCAGGTCTGGCCGTTCTCCTGATACGGAACCTGGCAGAAGGATGGAGGTGGCCTCACAGCAAGACTCACCTAAAAACCTGGGGTGAGTGAACACAGATGGAAAGTACTAGCGTGAGAGGCTGGAGTTGCAAAATGCCCTGGACCAACTTCCCAGACTATCCATGTGTCCAAGGGCACAGACTGGCCTCCTCTCTTCTGCACCTGCATGTCTCAGCTCCCTTCCATGAGCTCTGGCTCTGCCCTGCAAACCCACTGGTGCATGCCCTCACCTTGTGTGGTCACACAACGTGGCTGCCTTTGCTGTTTTCCTCTCCTGGGAACTTTCCAGCCTGTCTCACTCCTTACCTTGCTCTGCCCCCCTTCCCCTGCCCTCTGCCCAGCCTAGCACGGCAGCGCAGCCTGGGCTGGCTCCATGGCAATGCCCACTGTAGGGTGCTTCAGGGCTCTGGGCATTCACGCCAGAGACCCAGCCCCTCTGAAGGGCACAGCAGCACCTGAGGGGCAGAGAGGGGTGTCATTCCCACATCAGCCCAAGCTGAGGAATGGCCGTGATATGTGGAGACGGAGGCCAATGTCTCTCTGTGTCTCCTGGATCCAAGAAATCCTTATTGCCCAGTGCTGGCAGCTCTTCGCTGCCAGCCCGTCTCACCAGCACAAGGCTCCTGGCCTTGGGGCTCCTAAGGCTGCTCATGCTGCCCCAGCAACGGAGCAGTCTGCCCTGAGCTGGTGCATGCGTAAATAGGTTTATCTTTGTCATTTATTTCCTTGTGGAAGCACAGAATTGTTCCTATGCTCTTCCCCAGGGTTGTCCCTGCCACCAGAGAGCCTTTCCACAGGGAAGCGTGTCCATGCTGCCCTGGATGGCCTCTCCTGCCCCATCCCTGTGCTCACTGCAGGGCCCCAGGCTGGTGGTGCTGCTCATCAGGGCGAGCGGTTTTGTGGTGCCAAAAGGAGACAATCATAGGCAGATGCCTTGTGATCATCCACCTTCTCCAGCTGCACTGGGCACCCACATGTGAAGGCTCAGTCCAGGCCTCCTTCCCCACCACGTCGCCCCTGCCCTCCTCTCCTGAGCCCATGGAGAACCCAAACACAGCAACACAGCCTCATGGGGGACGATTTCTTCAGCCTTTTTTTCACTTCAGCTTCGGAAGAAAAGCCAGACACTATCACTGAGGAAATCCCTTTTATTACAGAGTTGTGATGTGGGAGGCCAGCTATACCATCGTACCAGACACGTGTGTACAAGGGCTGCTGTGTCAGGCCAACCTGGCTCATGCCTCTGGAGAAGTGCGGTAAATGCAGACATTGCTAGAAAGACAGGATTATTACAGCCAAAACGTGAAAAGCACGGGAGGTTCCCAAGAGAAGTTGGAAATCACTTCAGAAGAGACAGGGACATCTTATTGCTGCTGAAAGACAACCAATTGAATCAGCTTCTTCAGTGCATGTTTGAGCTCCTGGTTCCTCATGCTGTAGATGAGGGGGTTCACTGCTGGAGGCACCACTGAGTACAGGACTGTCACCACCAGGTCCAGGGATGGGGAGGAGATGGAGGGGGGCTTCAGGTAGGCAACCATGGCAGTGCTAGCAAACAGTGAGACGACGGCCAGGTGAGGGAGGCACGTGGAAAAGGCTTTGTGCCGTCCCTGCTCAGAGGGGATCCTCAGCACGGCCCTGAAGATCTGCACATAGGACAGCACGATGAAAACAAAACACCCTAAAGCTACAGAAAGACTAACCACAAGAAGCCCAACTTCCCTGAGGTAGGAGTCTGAGCAGGAGAGCTTGAGGATCTGGGGGACTTCACAGAAGAACTGGCCCACAGCATTGCCATGGCAGAGGGGTAGGGAAAATGTATTGGCTGTGTGCAGCAGAGCATTGAGAAACCCACTGCCCCAGGCAGCTGCTGCCATGTGGACACAAGCTTTGCTGCCCAGGAGGGTCTCGTAGTGCAGGGGTTTGCAGATGGCAATGAGGCGGTCGTAGGCCATGACGGTGAGAAGACAATACTCCCCTACAATCAAGAAGAGAAAGCAAAAGACCTGGACAGCACATCCTGAGTAAGAGATGGCTCTTGTTTCCCAGAGGGAACTGGCCATGGATTTGGGGACAATGGTGGAGATGGAGCCCAGATCAAGGAGGGAGAGGTTGAGGAGAAAGAAGTACATGGGGGTGTGGAGGCGGTCATCACAGGCTATGGCAGTGATGATGAGGCCGTTGCCCAGGAGGGCAGCCAGGTAGATGCTCAGGAAAAGCCAGAAGTGCAACAGCTGCATCTCCCGCGTGTCTGCAAATGCCAGTAGGAGGAACTGGGTGATGGAGCTGCCGTTGGACATTTGGTCCCTCCAGAACCCAGGTGCTGTCCAAGGAGGAAAAGACATTGACAGTTTAGCGCAAGCTTCTCTGAGAAAATCTCTTCTGATTCTTACAGAAAACTTCCATACCACGTCTCTTCTTCTCAAGACTCCCTTCATGTTTCTTTCTCTCTTAAGTTCTGATTTGCTCAGGCTGAATGTTGCATGAGGAGCAGGGGCCTCAACTGATGAGCTCCTTAGGAGTAAGACCTGCTCTACAGCAGTTTGTACACTGAAGTGGTAAAAAGCCCCACATATGAAGGAGTTCAAGGAGGATGGACACCCTGGGCTGAGTGCAGGAGCCTGGATGCAGTGACCCTGTGGGAATAGTCTTCACGTCCTGCAAGGGAGAGATTAAATTAGCACTTGAGCCACCTGCCTCTGGAAAAGTGCCCTGGGAGGGATTTATCTTTTCGAGTTTTACTTTTCTAAGCAGTGGTGTTTGTCCGGGTCTTATTCAGCCACCACTGAGACATACCCTGCCTGCCCATCAGTTTACCACCCTGCATCTGCAGGTGGGATCACAAGAGAGCAGCAGGTGAGCAGGGATGGACTATGTGCACATCCTCGCTCGGGAGGGGGCACCCATTACAGAGGAAGGCTGCTCAGCATCTTCCCACCCCGTGCTCGAGATCATGGGCTGTAGCACCGCAATTTAGTGATACACTTCCTTCATTTTTAGATGCCCTTGTCACATTGGGGGAGCATTCGTTGAAGGGACAGAAATCCTCAGCTTCTGGATTGCTCTCGGCATGAGCTCTAATGAGCTGTGAGAGGCAAAAGGATTCCCTGTGCAGAGTCAGGAGAGCTGGTGTCTCTGCCAGTCTTGTTCCCAGCTGCCCCATTCTGCCTCTCTCAGGTGGAGGGTGATCACATTCAGAAGTTACTCCAAAAAAAGAACTGGAGAGAGCGGGGTTTTCCACATCCAAAGGGCAGCTCTCCAAACTCCTCTCTATCATTTTCAGCCTAGATGAGCAGGGAGTGACACAGAAGGTATGGCTCCTCACTCAGATGACCAGACCAAGCACTCTGGGGTGTTGCGTCCACACCTGACTGAGGTCTCAACACTCCCTCTCTAGCCAAGGGCATGCAGGGCTCATGTCATCTGACCAAGTACCCACGCTGGAAAAGGCCCAGCAGTATTTCCACAGCCTCAGTATCTTCACTGCTTCACTTGTTGGGCTCTTAGCACAAAGATGCTATGGGAGCACTGCACCCTTGTGTTGAACAGCTGGACATGACACTACAGGGAGACAGTAAAGTCTCCTGAGGTGGTGCGGCTTTCAGAGAGAGTCTGCTTGTTTCCTAAACCCCATTGACTGCACTGCCCCAGTGAGGATGGGTTAAAAGACGGCGAGGCAGCAAAAGAAGGGATCTTCTGAAGGACCAGTTGGTGCATTCCCCAACCCCCCAGGTGGACTTGCCTGGGGTCCCAGAAGTCAGAAGGGGGCTGGGACACCTCATTCCCATGCAGACACAGCTGTGTCAGGATGGTCAGGGTCAGCGTCTGAGCTGCAGCTGAAACCCCCATCCCAGCGTGCCTGAAAAAAGAAACAGCAGCAGCACGGGCAGGTGGAGAAACACGGAGAAATACCATCATTCTCGTGCCAAGGCAAGCAAAGAGGCAAACACTCTGGAGTGTCATGCTCTCACCCAGCTGTGCACAGTTCCCCAGACATCGGCACATCGACTGCTCCGAGCCCTCTGTTACACAGGAGGAAACGGGCACGTGTAAGGAGAGAGGCAGCTCTCCTCTGCTAAAGCTCTGGCTGCAGAGGAGGTGGCTCATGCTCTGGCTGCCCCCGTCTTCATGGTAGAAGCTGTTGCGGGTGAGAGAGGGGACCAAGGGCCTTCCTCAGAGGAGGAACCGGCAGGGAGTTGCCCAAATCCACCCACCACAGCACTTTTGACAGCAGTTTCTTCTCCTCCCCTGACATATCTCCTCCACCTGGAGCTGTTTCTCTGTCTTTCCCCATCCCACTCACTCTGCACTCAGCTCTGCCCTGCAGAAACCTGCCAGGGGCACGATGCTGCCCAGGGGTGCCTCTGTGTCTGTAGGAGCTAAGGAGCAGGTTGCAGAAACCCTGGTGTGTCTGTAAAAGGGAGGTTGTGGCTGGGGGGCAGCTGGGTGCTTTGAGGTGCTTCTCCCAGATTTGCTCATCTCTCAGTGTAGAGATTGGGATTCTCCAGCTCAAAACTCAGACAACCAGGCAGAGAGTCAGGAAAGCTTCTTCTCTTCCCAGTTGCCCTTACCTGGATGTGCTTCTTGGAAAGTTGCCTCAGAAATGTCCTGGGGGTGATCTGGAGCCGTGAGCAGCCCTGATTCCATGCAGAACCCTCCTGAAAGCAGAAGGACCGTGCCATCCTCCCATGGCTTCTCCCCACAGCCGGGTGGGGAGCTGCCTGGGCAGGCTGAGAGCTGACCCCAGCAGGCAGCAGAGCCCCTGCCCCAGCACAACCCCCCCCTGGGGTGCAGGGACCCTGCTCTCAAGGACAGCCCTGGGCACCCCTGGCTCCACACCTAACTGCCATGCCCGGGAGAAGGGAGCCGTTGTGCCCAGTCCCTCTGACAGCGCGGAAGGGACACCCTGCTCTGGAGCATGTCCTCCTCCACACTAAGGAAACCCTGACAGCCGTCCTGACGGATCATATCTGTCTGGGGATATGCCACCTCTAGGACACCCTTCCGGGTTACTCGCGTGCCTTGCCCTGCTGCCAGAGACTGAGATTTCTCCCCCAGTGATCTCTCCTCTGCTGTTCCACCCCAGACTGCCTTACCTCTGCCCCACTCGTCTCTCCTTGGCAGCACCCATTCAGTTCCCTCAGCCCTGCTGCCCTTTGCAGAGGAGATGCTCCTGGGCAGAGCTGTCTCTCTACAGCACTGCCAAGTTGCCACGAACTCCTTCCATCCCAGGAGTCTGTTCCCAGCTCAGGAGCACCAGCCCAGGGCAGCACTTTCTCTGCCTCCTCTGGGCTCCCTTGAGGTGTCCCTGGGGGTCCAGGGGAAGCTGATGTAAAAGAGACTGCAGTGATCGCTGATGTTCCCTCCCTCAGCTGAGGAGAGACACTTATTTCCAGCAGTGTCATTACTCCTATCAGAGACAGAGTTAGGTCCAAGTATCAGCTTTTCCTGTCTTATTATTAGACAAGACACCCAGACACTGACGAGGAGGGATCTCCTTTACCTGTGCTGAGGGAAGGGATTCAGCTGAGTCAATCAAGGACTGGAGAAGAGAAGGCTCTGGGGAGACCTTAGAGCCCCTTCCAGTCCCTAAAGGGGCTCCAGGGAAGCTGGGGAGGGACTCTGGATCAGGGAGGGGAGCCATGGGACAAGGGGGAACGGTTTTACACTGCAAGAGGGGAGATTTAGATGAGATGTGAGGAAGAAATTGTTTGCTGTGAGGGCAGTGAGCCCCTGGCCCAGGTTGCCCAGAGAAGCTGTGGCTGCCCCATCCCGGGAGGTGTTAAAGGCCAGGCTGGATGGGGCTTGGAGCAACGTGTTGTGGTGGGAGGTGTCCCTGCCCAGGGCAGGGGGTAGCACTGGAGAAGAGAAGGCTCCAGGGAGACCTTAGAGCCCCTTCCAGTCCCTAAAGCCAGGGGGTGGCTTTAGCGTCCCTTCCAACCCAAACCATTCTGGGATTCTATGATTCTAAGGTATCTCATCTTGGGTTTGTAGTCCTGGGGCTGGAAGGGCAGTCAGCTCCCTCCAGAGCCTGCCACAAACACACAGGATGCAAGATTCCTCTTCCCTCACCTGTGCACAAAATGGGCACCTGCTTGTGAACTGCTTGTCTCAGCTCCCATGCTAGTGAATGGATGTGGAGGTCAGGAGTGAGTTGTTGAGGTGCAAACACTTGGTAACATTTGAGGGGCAGGAAGCAGTCCAAAATATGTGCAGGCAACTGCAAGCTCTAATGGAGCAATTCTGAGGGACGAGGCATGGAGGCTGGAGAGAAACCCCTTTGGCCCAGTGAAAACACAGCAGATGCCCACATTTAGTACAAGCTAACGTGTCCCTAACCCTTATTATGAACATAATCCATATGTTCAGGGCAGCTGATAGAGGTCTTCATCTGACCAAATAATGTGCCAGAGAGAAAGAGTGCTCAGTCCCTCCCTTTCTCTCCTCCATTAACTGTATTTACTAGATGTCCAGTGACTATAACAACAGTAGTCTCATGGATGACTACGGTGCTTCACCTAATCCAGTCCAGCAGCTGAATATATTAGCCAAATACAGGCCTGTAGTGCTAATTCACATACGAAAACCATCCACCACAAGCGGAGCACACAGCCGACAAGGGAAGCACAGGACCTATGGACAGCTGTCCCCATTCAGAACTCAACAGATACCACGGGTCGTCTCAGACAGATTTGGTCCTTATGAGCAAGTGATTGGTTCCCACCACTGCCGTGAGACAGGGCCTCTCCCATCCCTTTCCAGTAGGTGCTGGCAGTGCTTCTCCCACATGCTTTAGTCATCCCCTGGGTGATACAGTCAAGGAACAGGTCAATGATTTTCACAATGTTCCTGGGTCATAGGATCTCTGTACCCAAGGGTGTTTTCGGCAGCACCTTGTCCTTCCTGGAGACCATCTTCACCTCCCTCCATCACATGCCCCCTAGGCCATCACAGAGCGCAAAACCTATTTCTCTCTGTCCTAGTGGACAGCAGGGTTTGGTCTTTCTGTGCACACCCTATTTCAGCCGTACATTGCCATCTGCCATCTATGCCAGCATGTCTCTGCTCTGAAGTGAAGTCTTTGTTTATGCATGGTATTGAGTGAGGGAGAGCTATGATTTTGTTTTAAATGCTGACCCAGGAGCTGCCTTCACCTGATATTTGTCCCACAGGTTCCCTGGACACATCAGGGACGCAACAGGGTGCTGTGAAGGTGCTTGTGTTATTGTGAGCCTTGGACGGGGCTGCATAACTGGCAGGCTGGCTCTGGAGTCCCTGCCTGCCACTGCAAGTGCTGCGGGGCACACTTTCCGGTGCCCCCACACCTCCCTCCTCCCTCCATTGTCACCCGCTGCTGTTAAACCCCAGCAGAGCCCTTCCTAAGTCCCTTGGTCTGTGTCAGCCACACACACAGATCTAGAAGGCGTCTCAGTTCTGGGCATCTCAGATCATGGGAAGTAACTGCATGGGGATGGGCAGCTGTGCTGAAACGGGCCTTTCCACTGCACACAGCAGCGACCAGCGTGACTGGCTGGCACGCAGACTTCTGCAAGGGATGGAGATCACCTTTCATCAACATTCCCCTTATTCCGTTCACAGAAAGAAAACTGAGAACATTTCCACTGTACATAAATAAGGAAACACCAACTGGCTTAAAAGAAAGAAGCAAGACATTAAAGAAAGGAGCGTAGTTTACCCAGGTAATGCCTGCCCCCTTTTCAAAGGAAATCTCTTCCCCTTGGCCCTTCCCATCCCACAGACATGCTCAGTACTGCACGCTCCCAAAGCAATGGCTGGGGCGTTGGACACCACATGCCTGTCAAAGTCCTACCTACTTACACAAACCAAAAGAACAAATGATGCATTCCTGAAGATGAAACATGCACCGTGCACCCTGTGTGCTGGCCATGGCTTTCTTGAGCACTTTCCTCAGGGCCTCCCTGACCTACCTGTTTCTCAGGCTATAGATGAGGGGATTGACCAGAGGCGTCAGGACGGTGTAGAAAAAGGAGAACACTTTGTTGAGCTGCCTCAGTGGAGCTGTTGTGGGCAGCAGGTAGACAATGAAGAGGGTGACATAGAAAATAGTGACAACAATGAGGTGAGAGGAGCAGGTGGAGAAGGCCTTCTTCCTGCTCACACTGGACGGGATCCTCAGGATGGTAGCTACGATGCACACGTAGGAGACCAGCGTGGACAAGAAGGGGAAGATAATGCTCAGGAAACAGACGATGAAAGATACGAGTGTTACCACACTGGTGTCACTGCAGGAAAGCTCCAGCAGAGGGGTGAAGTCACAGAAAAAGTGGTCAATTGTCTTAGGGCCACAGAAATTAATCTGTGATAAAAAGGCTGTGACTGTTGCAGACACAAACACACCCACTAGCCAAGATGCAGCCACCAGCTGTAGACAGACCTTCCAGGTCATGCGTCTTACATAGAGCAGGGGCTGGCATATGGCCAAGTACTGGTCATAGGACATGGCCCCCAGCAGGTAGCACTCAGTAGCTACAAAAGAGCTGAAGAAGTAGAACTGAGCCATACAGCCATGGACAGAGATGGCCCTGTCCCCAGTTAGGAAGCTGGCCAGCAGCCGGGGCAGGGTGGTGGAGCTGTACCAGGTCTCCAAGGAGGACAGAGTGCCCAGGAAAGTGTACATGGGGGTGTGCAGGTGCTGCTCTAACACCACCAGCACAACTATGAGGATATTCCCAACCACAGTCACCAAATAAATGATGAGCAATAGGAGGAAGAGAGGAATCTGGAGTGTGGGCATATCCCCCATTCCCAGCAGCAGGAACTCCGTGGGTGATGTATGGTTGTCCCTTTCATGTTTTTCCATACAGCTTTGTTTATCTTTCTTTTCACACTTGCCAGGAAGGAGGCCTGTGAGAAAACACATTTATTTCTGCATTAAGTTGAAGAAAAGCCATGAGGGACATTGCTGCTAAAAAACCCCAAACAAACCGACATCTCATATCCTTTGCCTTTGTTCATAGTTCTTTTTTGCTTCCCTCCGCATCAAGAGGAGACAAGAGGGCAAACCTGCTTGTCCGAAGAGCACTCCCTCTGACCGCAGGAGTGACTTGCCCCATGGGGCTGCCTCTTCCTCACACTGGAATAAAAACATCATATGCATTTGCTCACATTTTGACCCGCGTTCTTGTGCTCAGTAGTTTTCCCGGCATAACCAGAATAAACTGCTGAGAACTGAGATCCTTTGTTCTCAAGGAAAACCAGTGCCATGACTTGAAACACATTGTTTCTGTCAAAATATCAAGGCATGTAAGCTGTCTTCAACTAGGAGAAAGCTGAGTACAGCAGCGGGTGAGTGGTTTCAGCTGTCTGAAACGCTGCTCTTCAGAGATTATTCCTGCCCTGCACGGGCCAATTTCTTACATTGACAAAGAGCAGGTCAAGAATTTCCAGCTTAGATGAAGAAGGGCTTTTCAATGAGTTTATGACAGAGGTCACTTGAACCCACATTATGTGTGAAACAGTAGAGGAAAAGGTGAGAAAGAAGGAAAAAGTAAATTAAGGAACAACTGTAACTGTGCATCAATCAGGCAGCATGGAAGAGACAGGGCAGGGGAGAAGGGAAAAGATAGGGAGGACCGTTCACTTCCCATACCCCTCTCTTCAGCAGTGGTTCCTGGGGCTTTGGGGCTGGCCCTGCCCATGAAGCCGAGCAGCAAGACCTCAGCATGGCCAGCTGTACTCATGGTGCTCCGCGCTCAGCACGGTTGGCCTCCGGGAGGAGTGTCCCTGGGGTGGCTGGGCATGAGGTGGGAGAGGAGCAGGGTCAGAGGCATGGGCCATGCCCAGGACATGCCTGATTTAATGGCTAGGGAAAGTCCGTGCCTGTGATACCCCTGGGCGGTGCTCCTTGAAATAATTTTTACTCTAAACATTGTCAAACTCACCTCCTGAGCTGGGATGGTTTGCTTCTGGAAGTGATGAAGACAACTGGCTTTAGCAGAGCTGACTAGGATTAGCAAAGCCCTCCCCGCTGGATGGCCTGAGCCCAGTGGGAGGAGACGGGAAGGGCTCAGGAAATCTGGTCTCAAACACCCTGCCCAGACTCATCCCTCATGCCTGCCAAGGTGAGTGAGTGTCCCCAGCTCCAACACGCCCCAGCCCAGCTGCGACTCAGCAACCCCAGCAGCGCCGGGGCTCGGGGTGTCTGGGGGAAAGCGGGAGCTGCGGTGGGGACACGTGCAGCAAAGGACAGGGCTAAGACTCAGCTTGTACTCACAAACATTCAATGCACAAACATACAGGAGCAAAATCCTGACTCAGCCCACCCAGCACCCACCTGCAGCCCTTAGCACGAAGGGGTGACCTCTGGGCTCATGGCGCCTAGGTACAAAGACCAAGGTCGGGCTCTCACCATCTGCCTCTTCCCAACCATGTCCTTCCCTTTCCTGGGCTTTCTCCAACCCCTGGGACAGGGCTAAGGCATTTCTCTGACCTTGCCGCCTTCTCCCTGCAGCTCCTTCAGTGATTGCACAACGGCGTGGGGTTGATAGCACCAACGATTCCTTTAAGGACCAACCCACAGGTCTGCTCTCCTCAGGGACTGCAAAGAGCCTCGCTTAATTTGCTCTCAAAGGAGGCTGCAACTTCTGAACTCCTGGAAACTTGTTAAACTCCTCTGGCAAGCCCTGCCTTTTCCCTTAGCACTGTCTCCTTCAACTCTGTGTCCGGCTGCTCTAGAAAGCAGACTGAGGTAGGGCAACCATCAGGACTATCCTAACTCACTACATAGTCATAGAATCATAGAATCATTTAGGTTGGAAAAGATCCTTAAGGTCACCAAGTTGAACTGTTAAGCTAGCACTACCAAGTCCACCACTAAACCATGTCCCTGGCATTTGCCACAGCTACACAACTTTTAATTACCTCCAGGGATGGTGATTCAAACACTTCCCTGGAAAGCCTCTTCCAATGCCTGACAACACTTTTGGTGAAGAAATTTTTCCTAATATCCAATCTGCAGCTCTACTGGCACAGCTTGAGGCCATTTCCTCATGCTATTGCTTGTTACTTCACAATAGAGACCGACCCCCCCGGCTACACCCTCCTTTCAGGGAATTGTAGAGAGCGAGAAGGTCTCCCCTCAGCCTCCTTTTCTCCAGGCTGAACACCCCCAGCTCCCTCAGCTGCTGCTCATAACATTTGTGCTCTAGACCCTTCATCAGCTCCATTGCCCTTCTCTGGATCCGCTCCAGCATCTCAGTGTCTTTCCTGTAGTGAGGGGCCCAAAACTGGACACAGCACTCGAGATGGGGCCTCACCAGTGCCGAGCACAGGGGGACGGTCACTGCCCCAGTCCTGCTGGCCACACTATTCCTGATACAGGCCAGGGTGCTGCTGGCCTTCTTGGCCACCTGGGCACACTGCTGGCTCATATTCAGCCGGCTGTCAACCAACACCCCCAGGTCCTTTTCTGCCGGGCAGCTCTCCAGCCGCTCTGCCCCAAGCCTGGAGCATCCATGGGATTGGTGTGACCCAAGTGCAGGACCCAGCACTTGGCCTTGTTGAACCTCATGCCATTGGCCTTGGCCCATTGATTCAGGCTGTCCAGATCCCTCTGCAAAGCCTTCCTACCTTCAAGCAGGTCAACACTCCCGCCCAACTTGGTGTCATCTGCAAACTTACTGAGGGTGCAACTCAATTCCTTCATCCAGATAATTAATAAAAATATTAAAGAAAACTGTCCCCAATACAGAGCCCTGGGGAATACCACTTGTGACTGGCCACCAACTGGATTTAACTCCATTCATCACAAGTCTCTGGGCCGGGCCATACAGCCATTTTTTTACCCAGTGAAGAGTACTCCTGTCTAAGCCATAGGCAGCCAGTTTCTCCAGGAGAATGCTGTGGGAAATGGTGTCAAAGTCTTTATTGAAGTCCAGGTAAACAACATCCACAGCCTCTCCCTCATCCACTAAGCCGGTCACCTTGTCATAGAAGGGGATCAGGTTAATCAGGCAGGACCTGCCTTTCTTAAATCCATGCTGACTGGGCCTGATCGCCTGGTTGTCCTCTATGTGCCGTCTAATGGCACTCAAGATGATCTGTTCCGTAACCTTCACCGGCACTAAGGTCAGACTGCCAGGCCTGTAGTTCCCTGGATCATCCTTCCGGCCTTTCTTGTAGATGGACATCACATTTGCTAACCTCCAGTCAACTGATGTTGAACTGTGATGTTCTCCTGTGAGGGAGTTATCATCCCAACCCTTCCAAATAACAAATCCCTTTGATGCCCCAGGTATAGCTGTGGTGAGTCCCATTTGTATAATATACATCCCACTGTTTTCAGTGTCCCGTAGTTAAATCATCTTGGAGGTAACACCATTCTGGGATAGCAACAGCTGCACATTTTGTACGTAAATCCTCAGCCAATGTCAATATTTTCCAAGTGTTAGGTCTATTCCACAATGGTTACCTTGGAACCAGAGACCAGAAACTCCCATTTATGGACCAAGTTATTGTTCTTTCCCAATGATATAAATATATGTGCTTGCCATTTCAACCCTGAATTGAGTAATCATTTTTTTCCCCTTGTATAAAGTTTCTTCGAAAAAGTCCTGGAGGTCCCCACCCAACAGGGAGTATGGGTAGATGATAGCCATGTGATGGAGGGGCTTTTGTGCTATAGGGATTTTGGGTAGTCATACTTGTAGTGTTTAGGGTAGGGTGTGGGGTAGTTTCTGGGACCAGAGGTAGTGGTACACAGTAGGGTCCAACTTCTCCCTAAGCAGAATCTCAAAGGAAAATTTCATAGACCTTCCTGGAGCTATTTAGACCATATGTCCCTCCTTGCCACTAAGGGATGTATTTCTTTTTCCAAATAGTCCATGTCTGTACTTTTTCAAAGTTTACAATTGCTGGTCTGGTCTACACCTTTATTTCATTTGGGATGTTATTAAATAATCCCTCGTAAATTCATGCTACTGATCTTGGCATCAGTCGTCCATCAGTTAGGATGATCTTATAGAGGAGACTAAACAAATAGATCCATTTAAACATGTCGAGTCGATCTGATCCTCTAACAATGTTAAAAAAATCTAATGCATTAGGTGTTATGATTGGCTTTGGGTCTGGTCCAAGACATGTTTTAACCTGTGACACTAATGTCATCCACTGCCCTCTAACCTCACTTCCACTCTCTTCTCATAGAATCACAGAACGTGTTGGGTTGGAAGGGACCTCTAAAGGCCATCTAGTCCAACCCCCCTGCAGTCAGCAGGGACATCTTCAACTAGATCAGGTTGCTCAGAGCCTCATCCAGCCTGGCCTGGAATGTCTCCAGGGATGGGGCCTCCACCACCTCTCTGGGCAACCTGGGCCAGTGTCTCACCACCCTCAGTGTAAAGAACTTCTTCCTAATGTCTAATCTAAACCTGCCCTGCTCTAGTTTATAACCATTGCCCCTCGTCCTGTTGCTACATGCCCTTGCAAACAGTCCCTCTTGATGGTCTTAATATCAGAGGACGTGAGGCTGGCCTCAGCTCTCTCCTTCCTTACGAACAAGGAAAACTTCCCAAGCTGGAGTCAGACATGGTGAGAGCTGCCCTCCTGGGGCACATGACACCTCCATCCCCAGCTCTCTTGCCACCCACAGTTTTACAGAACGCTCCTGGCTGAGGAAGACAGACGAACACTCACTTTTTCCACATTTCACTTTCAGGCCAATAAGTGGAATAATCAAGGTCCTTACTCTCATCAAAGCTTATGGAGTTGCTGGATTTGTTGCAGGGAATGACATCTGGAAAAGAGGAAAAGCAGCTTCCACTCCCAAAGGATGGGGAACCAGGAGGCCAAGGGGAGGAACGGGGCATGGTGGAATCTGCTGCTCGTCCCAGAGCTGCTCCGGCAGGAGGGAATGGTCCTGAGCAGGGAGTTGGCTGGGGGAAGGAGAAGCCAATGTTTGGGGTGGGCAGGGATAGGCCGGCAAATTGATGGCTGTATAAAATCTCGAGGACAAAGAAAAAGCAGGGAGACAAAATAATAAATTCTGCTCCTGCCCAGACAGCTGATGGCAACGCATGCCTTGACATGTCCAAGATTCCTTGTTCTGCTCCTTAACTACATGTTCTGATTATCAGGGTAATGAGACACAAGCCAAAGAGATTTGACAGTTTGGTCTTGTTACAGCATGCTTTGGGTATCAAACACAGAGACTAGTTAATGAATGCACTGTGAAAACTGAAGAACAAAAGCCCTCTTATTATATGTAGCCTGCACCCTTCCACCTTGAAATAAACCCCTGGATGACAGCAGTACTTGTCCCACCCCCATTCCAGAGGCAGCCCGGGCACAAGAAGGCAGGGGTTCATCTCACCTGCGCCATGTCACATCCCCTTGACTGGCCCGTGGAGAATCTCACTGAGGGGTTTGCAGGAGGAATGCCTACAATTGCTCCCAACTGCCACACAGCCACTTCTGTTCCTTTTCACCATTTCCCACCTGTGCAGTGCCTGCCTTCTGCTTCAGCAAACTGCAGATGCCACGAATGCGCTGCTGCTCTCCAGCTTCACTGGTCACCCTCGGAGCCGAAAGGGACCCCTCCGGAAGAGCCCACATCCAAGCTGCCTGCAGCGTCACCAGTCCTGCAGCCACTGTCCCCGAGACCTGCTCACAAAAAGCTGGGCGTTTTCTGCAGCTGGGGAAGCTCTGCTGCCCCAACTGCGGGCTGGCAATGCGGAGACAAAAGCTGAGCACTCTGTCTCTTTCCTCCGTAACTGTTTCGCTGAGAGGCCTTTCCAGCATGCTGCAAGATACAGCAAGAATATCGTAAGATAACATATACGTGTGTGCACTATGTGTATATGCAATACAGTATAGAAAATGTATGTTATCAGCTCTTTAGAGAATCCCACGAGGGTCCAAAACTAAATGCAGTAATATTGGTGGGGACCGGTAATTCTGAATGATCTCTCTACCCATAATCCACTTTCTTGCTTCAGTCAAGGAGTTGCAGGAGAGACTTGCAGAGGTCCCTTCCCGCTGATGGGATTCTGTGTTTCTGTAACACCTTTCCCACGACTCATTCCCTCTGTCACAGGCATAAGAACCAGGACACAATCACACCTGCTTTGGGGCTGCTCCATTATGACCATTTCTTTCAAGATCACTTTTTTGGTTGACTTTTACTGTGCACCAAGAGATGCTGCAGGCAGGTTGCAGATAACTGCTGTGTACACGGAAATTGGCTATTGCACTCACTGGATAGCAAAAAGTAACGAGGCTAAGCGTTGATGTGCTCACTGCCCCAGTAAGACAACCAAAGTCTTTGTCTGTGAGATGGAGGAAAGTCAGCCTCCAGTGCTCATGGAGAGAGATTTCCATTTTCTTCACTCTTTTCTCTTAAT
The DNA here is from genome assembly GCF_964199755.1 of Larus michahellis. Taxonomy (NCBI): domain Eukaryota; kingdom Metazoa; phylum Chordata; class Aves; order Charadriiformes; family Laridae; genus Larus; species Larus michahellis. Next base: position 21,608,660 of record NC_133904.1, read on the forward strand.
ATTTTATAGCTCTTCAAGCCAGTGGATTTTCTCTGGCATCCTTGAGCTATTAATTGTTACCATCTCAAAAAAACTTACCTCCCCAGGTGCAGGACTTTGCATTTCCCGGGGCTGAATTTCATGAGGTTCCTCTCAGCCCATTTCTCCAGCCTGTTGATGTCACTCTGGGTGGCAGCAGGGTGGCAGCATGTGAACAACAGGCAACCAATGTGTCAACTGATCCTTCCATCTGTGTATCATCTGCAAACTCGTGGCTGCACCCCATCTGATCATGCAGATCATTCACGAAGATGTTAAATAATACTGGCCTCAGATTCAGGTGCACCACTGCTGACTGGCCTGCAGCTGGACTTCACGCTACCGATCACAATATTGTAAGCTTGGCCATTCAGCCAGTTTGCACTCTACCTCACTGTCCACTGGTCTAGCCTGTACTTCATCAATTCATCAGTGAAGATGTTGCTGGAGACAGTGCTGAAACCTTTCCTGAAGGCATGGTAAACAGTATCCACCCCCCTCCTCTCATTCACCAAGGCAGCCAGCTCCTTGCAGAAGGCTATCAGCTGCAGGAGTCATGATTTCCCCCTTCGTAAATCCATACTGGCCACTCCCTAAATACAGAATCATAGAATGTGTTGGGTGTGAAAGGACCTCTAAAGGCCATCTAGTCCAACCCTCCTGCAGTCAGCAGGGACATCTTCAACTAGATCAGGTTGCTCAGAGCCTCATCAATCCTGGCCTTGAATGTCTCCAGGGATGGGGCCTCCACCACCTCTCTGGGCAACCTGGGCCAGTGTCTCACCACCCTCATTGGAAAGAGCTTCATCCTAATGTCTCATCTAAACCTGCCCTGCTCTAGTTTATAACCATTGCCCATTGTCCTATCGCTACATGCCCTTGCAAATAGCCCCTCCCCAGCTTTCCTGTAGGCCCCCTTCAGGTACTGGAAGGGGCTCTAAGGTCTCCCCAGAGCCTTCTCTTCTCCAGGCTGAACAACCCCAACTCTCTCAGCCTGTCCTCATAGGAGAGGGGCTCCAGCCCTTGGAGCATCTTCGTGGCCTCCTCTGGCCCCGCTCCAACAGGTCCGTGTCCTTCTTGTGCTGAGGGTTGCAGAGCTGGACACAGTACTCCAGTACTCTAAATACAGAGAATCATATATATATATATATGCTAATATATAACAACTGCCGAAACCAGTTGGCAGCTACCCACAGCATAGGAGGGGTTTTGGTGTTCGCTCATGTGCTGGGGAAAGAGCTGCTGCTCCGTGGCTCATGGGCACTGATGCCTGCAACCAACCCTTCAGCATGTGAACCACACCTAGTCACTGGCCCAGATGGCAATCCACCAGACTGTGAGGACTGGCTGATTAACTCTGATATTCAAAGCCATGAATGAACATTACCTGCATAGCTGTGACAAATACGCAGAACGTAGTGCTTTATGCCTAATGCTAATAACCAAATAAAAGAATCAGTGACATGAGTCTGATTAAAGCAAACAGATAAGCAAAGAATAATCAAAATGTGGTGAGCACCTAATAGTTTATTGACAAGTGGTGTTAGAGAAAGAAAAGCTTTTGAGATGGGGTACTCAAATTCTGAAATGCAGTTAATAAATTCATGCTTCTGGCAAGAAAGGAAGTTATTTACCAGAAATTTAATTATGCATTAAGCACTAACAGATGGCAATTAGTGACTCCCAAATAATTAACATAAAAACGATCTGATGCCAATGCTACTTACTGAATGATGACCCTCTACTGGGACGGGGTGGAAAAGAGGAGGCGGCATATTTTTCATCCTCAGAGTCTCTAGGTTTGCACCAGAAGATCCCAGAATGGGTAACAACAGCAGCAGAAACCATGTTCTTTAGGGCCTGTTTTGCTTTATCTTTGACTGACCCTTAGCACTGCCCCAGATGCAGCTGCAGCACGCCGTGGAAGTGCATATCCACGTAGTAAGAGAACTCTTTGGGCATAATGTGTGCCCTGCTGTTGGGAAGCACATTGTCATAGTAATGATGGGGCAGGGAATGGCCATCAGGATGCACGGAGAAGGGCCAGAAGCCGTAGAGTGTAATGCGTTCGCACAACTCCAGAGCAGCATTCACTAGCATGAAACCTGAGGAGAGGCGACGAACATGAAAACCATGATCATGCCAGTACTTGCTTAGAGCACTCAGGTACCGAGGGTGGAAGAAGATGGCATGTGACTGGGAGGCAGAGCCCTGCAAGGCATAGAATGCTCGGTAAGAAGGCTCAGTATTGCTGGAGTAGGAGAAAGCCGGGAGGAGGAACCAAGTCTTTCCATAGGAAGCTGCTGCCTTTACAAATGGCAGGCGCCGACGATTCAGACCATTAAATCTGCAAAGTAAGAGATGTGGGACCATCACCCTCTGCCAACCCCATCCTCATTCCCCCCTGCCCTTCTTATGCTACTCTGCCCCAGAGCAGTGAAAAACCCGTCTGACTCTTCATCTCTGTGTTCCCCTTTTCTGTGCCTTGTGGGTGATCTGAGTTCAAAATTCCCAGGTGCAGCTTAACACAGGCCAGAGGAGCTGCTTGAAAATATCCAGAAGTTTTGCTAGTGACTAGTTGGTTAAAACGCTGGGAAGAAGTCTTCAAATGTAAAACCTTAGTGGCCCCACAGCTCACAATTCATGGAGAATTAATAATGGTGGAGCAGAGGGCTGGGAGAGAACTCATGCCATCTGCCTTTAGAGATCTACTACAGAGATATCTACATCTGAGCTAATTGTCTAACCGTCCTTTGCACTCAGTGGAGGGAAACAAGCACAGCTGGGTCATAGCTGATCTGTCTTATTTTAGATGTCTGGTGCAGGACAAGGAGCACCTATTTTCTACACTGAACGTAAAGATCATTTATGCAGCTAGGATCACAATGAGATCAAATCGTTCCCATCAGAGCTCCTCCTGACAGCAGCAGTACAGAGTACAGCTGAGCCTCCCTGCCTGTCTTAATATGACCCTTGAGAGGATCAGGCCACTGGAAAGACTGAAAATGCTATGAATTTCTAGTGGTAAGATAAAAAAAACCCCAGCAACCAAGTCTTGTACAAATTCTGCCCCAAACAACTCCAAGACTTGCAGTCTTCCCCTGTGTACCTCTGCACAGAGGGCAGTAAGTGCCAATAGCTTTTTTTTTGGATGGGCCTTTGGTAGCAAAGGCCTGTCTGTTTCCTGGGGCCCAGAGCAGAGGCAAAAGAGATTGCCTCTTCAAGAACACAATAATGGGGGAGAAACAAGTCAGAAGCATTTCTTTCCATTTTCATTACCACACCTATTACCTATGCTGAAGGATACTAGGATTCACAGTGACGATGCTTGACTTTCTGCCCACATCCTCAGGGAAGTCCACAGAAGGCAGGTTAAATCTGATTGAGGTGATAAACAAAGGAAGTCTATGAGAAATAATGCTCCATGATATCCTCAGAGCTTACCCATCCCTCTGTGACACCCCTCATTTCCCCAGCCCCTCACCTTCAACCCCAGAACATTTCCTCTGTCTCCATTTTCTCTGTCCTCACCCTACTGCCATCAAAACCCCCTCCTCCTGCTGGTCTCCTACATCTCTCCTGGACAGGCTGGCAGCAATTACCTGATTACAAACTGGTGCCTATCAATTTCAGAGCCACAGCTGCTGTTCCTGAGGATTCCTCCATTTCCCACTACAGCACAGGTTTTGTAGAGAGGGTCCCGAAAGGGGGATTTCTATAAAGAACAACATGTAGAAATTCACTCACCTTTAGAGAATTATAGTAAAGACCTACCATAGATCGTCCAGCTAGACATATTCCAGGGCATATGAGAGAAAACATGCAGGCTGTGAGTCGTATTCCCCATCAAAGAGCCCTCTGACCTCTGGTAGCATCTCCAGCAAGTTTCTGTTGACTGTCAATCTCTTTGAAAGCTGCCCATCATAGACAAGCTCAGATCCCAACGGCGTGTTGTCTCGTGTTGCAACCAGCCAGGCTGAGGCATTGCAGCAGCTCCCGAGCTTTTCCCTGTAAAGGGGAGAGAGGGGAAGAGAGCGAGCAGAGTCCTGAGGACGGGGCGGAGGGGATCTGTAACGGAACAACAAAGGAGGGAGGGATGAGAACGAGAAGAGAGAGCTTGGCAAGGTGCTACCTTAGAAGCAGAAGTGAAGGATTAGGTAAGCAAGTATCGCAGCGTAAAGGGAAAGTGAGCTTGGGAAAGCACAGGGAACACAAAGAAAGCATTGTGTCAGTTGGAGTATGCACTCATCATGCACGTGTCATACACTCTGTTCATCCATCTCCACACATTCTTCATTTTCTTCTTCCTCATCCACATGCATTTCCAGCCATTTTCTATGTGTTCTTCACTCTTTAGCCTAGCCACTACTCCAAAGCCCTTCCTGCTTGCTTCAGCCTCAGCTTCACCCCCGACCCATGTGCGCCTTCATCCCTCCCCACATAAACTCGCCAATGGGCGAGATCACAGGTCAGCACAAGGGATGCCGCAGGGCAACGCGAACCGATGTTATGCGAGGGTGGTGGGTGTGGGTGTGCCTGCATGTCCCACCCATACAACCTGACCTGGAGAACAACATCGCTTTAGATATGATTCTGAGTGTAGAGTGTGTGTGAGGATCGACCCAATAAACAGCCAGTGGGCTGTCAGTACTGGGTGCAGCAGGCAGGGACCCCCAGCACGGGTGGCGTGCTTATGTGGATTCATGGGGTACTTCTTCGCAGGCTTGGGGCTCAGCAAGTCATAAGGGGTTCCCACGAATCTAGAGCACATGCACATCCTGTGAAGAGAAGCCTGTGCGTGTAACGGTGTGTGTGGCTCTGCGTGATTAGAATTCCTTGGGCTTATTTGTAGAAGGGTGTTTAGAAATGTATAGTTGCGTATTGACATTTTGTAAGTGTCTAAAATTCTGGTTTATCTGCTTTGTTATTGATATTTGATCCTGAATGTCTAGTTCACCCAATGTGGATTAAGCATGTGTCATCAATAAATTAATAAACCACTTTGGTTGAGATTTTATTGGAAATAGGTGAACTGAGTAGTTTCCCCCTGTGAATTGTGGACATCACCTGTACTGGGCCAAGGCAGTAGCATTGAACTTCCAGCGGCAGCTTTGCATTAACTTCACATGTGTCAGGCTCCAGTCTTCATTCACCCTAGGGCAGAAAGAGCTCTTAAGCAGCTTGAATGCTCTCACAAACACTTACTGTAAACAAATGACTCTCTGTTGCATCCCTGCCTACCCCTTGGACCTTCACTGAGGCCACCAGGTGACCCAGTGTAGCCAGTTGCCTGTCTTCCCCTGCCCAGCACAATTGTGGCCACGACTCTCACATCTGAGGTTGTGTTATGTTGCTCAACAGTTCTTGACACACTTCTGCTTCTGGAACCTTGATGTCAGGTCTGCGAAAAAACCCAAAGGGTTAAACTGAGACAGAATATGATGTCCTCCCACAGCTTTCCTCCATCACTCCACCCCAGCAATCCCATACCCCAATGTCTCCCCTTGGCCATCTCATGGCCTAGCCTTCAACCACTCCCACCCTGGGCTTTCCACCTGAAACTCATTGCATCCATTCTCTATGCTATCTCCATTCCTACCCTATTAATTCCTGCCCTGGAGACCTTCTGGAGTGATCCTCCATGTTCCCATTTCCTTTCCAGGACTGAGGGGACACAGTTCCTCCATCCTGTCCCTCACTCACCTGTCATTCAACGCCAGAAAGCACATGGAAGCGAGTGAGATTACAGCTATAGCCAGCAACATGACCCATAGCTTGTACGTCTTCAGTAGTCCTGGCTTCACATATTCCTCCCTGCTGATGCTGTTTGGCATTTTGGAGAATGCCTGAGAGAGGAGAAGAAATGAGGAAGCTCCATACCTGGGTGTAAACACCCAGCCCAGGGCTTCTCTGGCACTGGCCCTCATTGGAAGTTTGCCTTAACTCTCTGAAAACCAAGGGAGAGTAGGGAACTCATTTCTCTTGGGCTATGCTGAAGCATGCCATGGGGTTATCGCAGGATCCTACTGGACCCTGTTGGAAGGCATCATGGGCCAATACCAATCTGTAGGATTCATTCCCCTGTAAAGCTGTCCTCAGCTATTCCAGGGCAATGGTTCCACTGGTATTATTCCACAGTCTTGGCTCCAGTCCCTGACACCTTCGCCTTCTCTCTAGCAGTTATCTAAAAATGTCTGCACACAAGTTCCTCATCATCTATGTTGGAAAGAAAAGGGCAGGAGGGTTTTTCTCCTCATTTGCTTTACCCCTCTGCACACCAGGGGCCATGACCAGCCCCAGTGATCAGCGGCATAGAACTGCAGTGCATCCTGCTCATCTCAACGGTGAGCCTTTGTCCTGGAACGCTGTGGTTTTGCCTGTTTGCAAGCAGCCACCCCAATCATGCCAATTCTACATCAAAAGAGACATGTCATTGGATTGTCATGTTTCTTCAGAGGCACACCTTTATATGCTGTGGGTAAGAGAAACAGCTTTGCAGAATTTTCCAAACCACATCATTGGTTTCCACATGTCCTTTACCACCTTCTGATCCTTGGTTGAGGAATAATTGTTCTGGCTCTCTCCAAAGAGCAGCATAATCGCAAGGTGCAGCAGAGAAGGGAAGGAGGAAGCAGAGCTTTGTTGACATTCCTTTTGAAATTCTGCCTCTGAGTTTGCTGTTTTTCAGGATGTTTCATCTCTGTTTACAGGATGTTGAATTAGCCTAATCCAAATCTTTCCAGTGGAAATTTTGAACCCCCGCAACATTCCGGCTGCTAAATTGGAGAGATATGGCTTTGATGGATAAGGAACTGTCTGGATGGCTGAATCCAAAGAGTTACAGTCAATGGCTTAATGTCCAAGTGAAAACCTCTGATGAGTGGTGTCCCTCACAGATCCGTCCTGGGATCAGTACTACTTAATATCTTCATCATTGACATAGCATGATTGAGTGCACTCTCAGCAAGCTTGCGGATGACATCAAGCTGAGTGGCGTGGTTGACATGCCTGAGGGACAGGATGCCATCCAGAGGGACCTTGACAGGCTTGAGAAGCAGGCCCATGTGAACAAGTTCAACAGGACCAAGTGCAAGCTCCTGCACCTGGGTTGGGGCAATCCCCCATATCAATACAGACTGGGGGATGAAGGGATTGAGGGCAGACCATCAGAAAAGGACCTGGGGAAACTGGTGGGTGAAAAATTGGACATGAGCTGGCAATGTTCACTTGCAGCTGAGAAAGCCAGTTGTATGCTGGGCTGCATAAAAAGAAGGATGGCCAGTGGGTCAAGGAAGATGATTCTCTCCACTCTTGTGAGAATCCACCTGGAGAACTGCATCCAGTTCTGGGGTCGCTAGCACAAGAAAGACATGGACCTGACGGATGGGGTCCAGAGGAGCACCCCAAAAATGGTCAGAGGGTTGGAACACCTCTTCTGTGAAAAAGGGCTGAGAGAGTTGGGGTTGCTCAGACTGGAGAAGAGAAGGCACCGGGGAGACCTTATTACAGCATGTTAATGCTTAAAGGAGGCTTGTAAGAACAATGGAGAAAGATTTTTTACCAGGGCCTGTAGTAACAAGACAAGGGGCAATGGTTTTAAACCGGAAGACAGTTGATTTAGATTGGACATAAGGAAGAAATGTTTTACGATGAGGGTGATGAGACACTGGAAGAGATGCCCAGAGAAGTTGGGGATGCCCCGTCATTGGAAGCACTCAAGTTCAGGTTGGATGGGGCTTTGAGTGGTCTGATCTATGCCCATGCCCATAGCAGAGGGGTGGAACAAGATGATCTTTGACAGTCCCTTCCAACCCAAACCATTCTATGATTCTATGAATCTTTGATTTTATGATTCTATAATTCTATGAAGATGGAAACTTTAGATTTATCAGGATTGTGATCACCAAGTGGCCTTTTCACAAGGAAAACAAAAGCTTCTTCTTACCAGTATTGCTTAGCAACGGACTTTTCCTCCAAAAGCTGGAACCTGACTAATCCAGCCCCAGGCAAAATGAAGGTAATCAGAATGCTGATTTTATTGCTGTTAGTGAACAAGTGCACTTCCTGTTACCTCGGTTTTTTTGGTTTGGGGGTTTTATTGAGCTAGGTTTCTTCAGTTTGTTTGTTTGTTTTTTTTTTCCTAAGTAACAGCTCTTTTCAGGGGAGAGTAATATTCTCTGTAGGGCCCTGTGTCTGGGCAAGCATATTGTCAGCTCTCAGAAGGGATAGTTGCTGAAACTCAATAACTTAATACAAGCACTGCACTAATTTTTAGCACCAATTATATAACAACAGCCTAGAAAATGAGAATCCATGGTTCAGTTTCCAACCCCAAAACTACGAGGCTAAATCGACTATTTCAATAAAATAAAAAGGCATGGAATCTAAACCCAAGAAAGTTAAAGCTCACATACCTTTTAGACCAAGGCAGCTATGAGGCACACCTGTTTGATCCTGAAGCTGGATTCAAGTGCACCGTTACCTGGGATGATGCAGTTTTGCCACACCTCAAACCTCCAATCGATCTGGAACTGCCCCCTCAGGGGGAGGAGATGTAGTGATTTCTTTCTGTCGGCGTGACTCATGCGTTTCTTCAGGATCGCAACTAACTTTGAACTGTGTAAAGTCCTTCTAATAGTGCTCAGTGCATTTTCATCCAGATTAAAGGCCTTTCTTGGCCTTGTTTTTATACATTGCGCCTCCTGTGGTACATATGAAGGTGTCTTGTCTGATTGTTGGAGCATTTTGCAAACAGCTGCTGTACAAGATGATGTGGACATAAGAAGACAAGGGTCTTGAGTGTATACAGCCAAGACCTCAGAATACTCCTGCAGAGCTGGGAGAGGAGCTAGCTGCTGGGCTTAGTGCAGAGGCTGACTGCAGTAAACCATGCTTAGACCTACAACTCCCAAAACTGCTCAAAAGATTGTGGAGCCTGAAATATCCCCACAAAATCAAGCTCCACTAGGTGTGCAAGCCCTTGCACTTACAAAGCCTCCCTCACTGCTGCTTCCTGTGACTGACACTATCAAACAAAAAACCCAGCAAAGTGGTGGGATTCACAAAGGCTTTCTCCATCAGCTAGGTGAACCTCCTCATCCATGTATCCCCAAGCGCACTGACACAACAGCTTCTGGAGCTGTGGTCCCCTGCACAGCTGTCAGAGTGCCATGGGTACAGTGACCTTGCGTTATAATCCACACAGGCAGCTGCACACATCTGCACATCCCCTTACTGCAGGAGCTCATGGTCTTCAGCAAAATGGATCCAAACTTGTCAGTCAGAAACCACATGCTTATCAATCCGTGGAAAAGCTGCTCTTTAGACACCTTTTAGAAAATCCTAGGCACATGAGATTCAAGCCACATTGCGGCAGATCTACGAGCAGAGGCCTGCGTACGGCCAAAGGCACAGTGAGCAGAGCACACAGAAACAGGAACGCAGCTGTCGATACAGATGGAACGAAGAGGAACTTGTCCAATATAAACACGGAACAGAAAACAGCTTTGCGACGTAAACGTGGAACAAGAAAACAGCTTAACGTGCTTATCTTAGTGGGAACTGAATAAGGTGACTGGGTTAGTGATCTGAAATATGTGTCTACTTGCCTAGCAGGTGCATGGCAAGTTTTAGGGCTCGGGTGTAAACGCCAAGGCTCGAGAAGCAATAAATGATTTCGTGCATATCACAGGCTGAGTCCGTGCCCTCATACACCACACCACATGACTCAAGGCCTGGCAGTGGCAATCTCAGGTGATGGTATTGCTGCTGTGAGCCACTGTAGCCACCCTGTCACCTTCCAGGGTTGGTGCTTACCATGAATATGTCTTTAGAAGAGACAACCCTTATTTCTGGTGCCTGAGGTTGTCCTATGCCTGACAAGGCAGGCCAGAACCCTGGAATTGATGCTGTCAGGTGGGGTGTGGGGAGAGTGGAGACAAAGAATCCCACACACATGCCAGGGACCATGTCTGGTGCCCAAAACCAGATTTCCCACCACTCCAGACCCCACCTCTCCCAGTGGTCACCAGTGCCCAGCTCCTGGCATTGCCCCAGCTCTGCTCTGCGACCTGACTGCACGTAGGGCAGAAGGAGAACACACTTCCCAACACCAGGCTGTGACCTGACTCTTGTCCATTCTGTGGACACCACCATTCTGTGGTGATGGAGGGACCCTGGAACACTTGGTCACCGGGCAGGGAGCCCAGCAGGCTTTCCTGGCTCTGCCCAGTACATGGCTACAAACAGCAGGGACAGTCCAATCCCCTGGACACAGGGACTGCATCAGGGCCACCACCCCAAAGACCTTCTTCCTCCCACCGATGCTGGGTAGAGGGGTGGCAGCGGGGGCTGTGGTGTGGCCCCAGGCCTACGTGTCACAGTATTACCCCCAGCAACACAGCCCCAGTGTCCCGGGCAGTGTGAAAGGGGAGTCCTCCCATGCCCAACCGTCATGTTAAAGCCTGTCTGAGCAAGGAAAAGGGCAACCTTCTCTAGGAAGTGCCCCAGGATGCCATGATGGGGTTGGCGAGAGACAGCTCTTTGGGAAGCTGTTCCTTCAGGAGGAGGAAGAGAGCTTTGCCACAGTGGAGAAAGACCTTTTTGGCCTGGAGAACTGAAGAAAACCACCATTGAGAATACAGGCAGTATGGGACCCAGGGAGGCCTCTTTATCAAGGAGAGCAGGACAATGGGCCTGGCAAAGCAAGGAGATGCTACTCTTCAGTGTGCTTGTGTCAGGAGGAAGATGTGGCAGCCCCAAAGCAATTGTGGTCATAGAATCATAGAATTGTCATGGTTGGAAAGGACCTTTGAGATCATCGAGTCCAACCAAACAACCTACAATCTCTGCCACTAGAGCATGCCCTGAAGTGCCACATCTAGATGTTTCTTAAACTAGTCCTGAGCAGCTGGCCTCCACCTCCCACCAGGATGGCTCTGCAGGACACTGACCACCCCCATGTCAGCCTTACTAGTGTCCCTGTGCAGAAAAGCAGCCCCTGCGATGCTCTGGCTCAGCACCTTCTGCCCATGTCGCTTCTCTGCCATTCAACAGCCTCCCCTCCTTGCGTACTTATGGACCCTTGGTTTTAGTGACTGCTAGGGTTATGGGCCCCTGGGGTTAATACCACAAAGGGTTATGGGCCCCTAGGCCTATGGGCCCTCATGGTTAGTGTCCCCTAGAGTTAGAACCATGTTGGCTTAATGACCCTTAGGTTTATTGGCCTGTATGGCTATATGCTCCCATGATTATGGTCCCCTTAGGTTAGCCTCCCCCTAGGGAAAGTACCCCCAGGTGTTATGGGCCCCTAGTTATCGATGCAAGCCTTAGGGTTATGGCCCTCTTAGGTTATGGGTCCCTCTGGTTAGCAGCCCCTAGGTTGATAGCACTACAAGGGTTATGGGACTTGAGGCTTAGGGACCCTAGCTCCTTTGAAGCTCCTGGGGTCTATGGGAACCTGGAGGCCTCTGAGGCACACAGGAAGGCACTCAGAGAGGTCTGAGCTGCACAGAAAGTCACCCAGAGGTGACTGGGCTATGCAGAAACATAGTCAGTGGCCCCTTGGGCACACAGAAATGTGGTTGGAGGATTCATAATTGTAGGGGCTGAGAACCTCAGGGGCTCATACTTATAGGAGTCAATAACTCCAGGGCCTGTAACCATAGGGACCCGTAATCGCAAAAATGCTAATCATAGGGGCCCAGAAATCTAGGATGTGCTCTTCTTTAGTGACACTCCTGCTCCCCAGAGAGTCTTTTTGCAGGTAAAAACGAAACCATGTTTCTGGATCCCCTCTTCTGTGCAGGACCCCAAGCTGGCAATGGTGCTCAGCAGAGTGAATGGGGTTGCGGTCCAATTCTCTCCCCTGCTCCAGGTCCAGAGTTGCATTTCTCTGGGGCTGTGGGGTGATTCCACACTGGTCATGTTGGTCAGGGAGGGAAGTGGACCTAGCCAGATAGAGCCACTGCCTATTATCGCTCATTTTTAGGTGTCTGTGGCCATGAAACATGCTCTGAGGAATCATGAGGCATTTCCAATGGCATGAGATGCACTCAGGTATGCTGCTAGATCCAGCCTAAGGTGTTTAACTGAAAATGGTATGAATTGGTCTCCATTCTGCATTCACAGGGAGTGCTAGGACTCTGTGCTTGTCACCCTGAGCTCATGGAGAACCCAAGGAAAGCAGCGGGTCCTTTAGGGTGCAATGCTTTGAAGCATGTTCTTGCCAGCAGTGTTGTAAGAAAAGCTAAGGCTTCAGGCACTACGCTGAAACCCCATTACTGTGGAGATGCTGTAATAGGGAGGCCAGAAGAGGCCAGGCTTTCTTTAGCATTGGTAGGATATGTGTGTAGTCACGGGAGTGCTCATGCAGGCACCTCAGTGCCAGCACCAGCTTACAAGGGCAGTTAGACCATATACATGAGAGGGGCACAACAGGACAGAAAAGAAGTGAAAAGAGATCATTTCTGAAGAGACCAGGTTTCAGCGAACGCAGGCCCAGGAAAGCAGGAGTCCTGACTGCAGCAAGGAGATGACTGCTATGGCTGTGAAAGCAACGCAGTGGCTGGAAGAGGGGCTGCCCCTGCATGATGTGTCTGGACCTAGAACAAGCCTAGCAGAGCAGCTGATCTAAGCACTGAGCTGTCCCTGGATTTCCTCTGCCAACTTCGTCGTTGCCCCCTGAAAAGATCCCAGCTGCAAAGGAGTAGGGATGCAATAAAGACAGCATGGGAATGAGAGCATGAAGTGAAAAAACAAGCGATACTGCCTGCTCCTACAGACACAACTGATTTCTACAGTGTGAGGATTGTGGAAAGGGGTACCTGCTCCTTTAAGGGTATCTGGTCAAGGACATTTTCAATGCAAAAATGAATAATAAGAAAAGGAGGAAGCTATAAACAAGAACATAAAGAGATATGGACTAGACGAAGAAACCGTAAGGGAGGAAGTGATGAGAAAGAATGTCGTCAGTCACGCTAATTGATACATTCAGCGAAATTATCTAAGAAAGAACTTTGTCACATGTGATACTAAGGAAAAGGATGCAGCCATAAACAAATTAGACAGAGAAACAAACCTGACAGTTAAACATAATGAGGAAAAAGATACATAAGAAATCTTGTCAGTCACACTAATTGATGGGCTATCAAGAAATTGCAGGCAAACATGGAGTTTGCAACCAATAAAGATTCAAACCTGAGGGTGCAGGATGTTGGAGGTGGTTGGTGGGACTGTGCAAACTGAGGAGGGAATGTGCAGGGGCAGGAAACTGAGGGGGAACAAAGGAGGAATAGACAGAAACAGGTGTAAATGAGTGTTGTAAGTTGCGTGTAGAATGGAACCGATCAGTATGCTTGTGTGGCCATGAGGACAGGCTGAGAGAGCTGGGGGGGTTCAGCCTGGAGAAGAGAAGGCTCCGGGGAGACCTTAGAGCCCCCTCCAGCCCCTAAAAGGGCTCCAGGGAAGCTGGGGAGGGACTCTGGATCAGGGAGGGGAGCCATAGGATGTAGGGGGAAGGGGTACAGTTTTACACTGCAAGAGGGGAGATTTAGATGAGAAATCAGGAAAAAATTCTTTGCTGTGAGGGCGGTGAGACCCCGGCCCAGGTTGCCCAGAGAAGCTGTGGCTGCCCCATCCCTGGAGGTGGCTGGATGGGACTTTGAACAACCTGGTCTGGTGGGAGGTGTCCCTGCCCATGGCAGGGAGGTTGGAACTAGGTGATCTTTAAGGTCCCTTCTAACCATTCTATGATCCTATGATTCTATGAACAAGGCCTCCACCTGATCATTGCAGTCTGTCCTATTTTCTTATTACATCTCTTCTTAACTATCTGTCTGCGTAATCTCACCCTCTGCCCCATGTGTGGGGGTGCTGCAAGGACTGGGTGTCACCTACTGGGGGACCAGCATGAGTGGACTGGGTGCCAGTTACTGGCATCAGACCAGGGGTGTAGGCACCCCCAGCCTGTGGTGTCAGCTACTGGTGTGAGTAGGGGTCTCGGCCACCAGCTGGTGGGGCAGGAACCCAAAAAACATCTACTGGGGGTGACTGGGGTGAGGGAGGTGAGGGGGGGACTCCAAGCTGGTGGCTGGCCACAGCCCATGTGCCTGGTGCTACCTGCTGTGGGGGGGGTGAGTGTCTATATCTTCCCCAAGCCAGCCATGCGTGGGGTGTGCATGTGTGTTCACCAGCAAGCTTCAGGTTGGACCAGGTGGTGCGTAGAAGGACCTGGGTCTTCGCAGGAGGAGGAACTTCTTTCCTGTGAGGGTGTCAGAGCCCTGGCACAGGCTGCCCAGAGAGGTGGTGGGGTCTCCGTCTCTGGAGACGTTCCAAACCCGCCTGGATGCGTTCCTGTGCCACCTGCTCTGGGTGACCCTGCTCTGGCAGGGGGTTGGACTACATGATCTCCAGAGGTCCCTTCCAACCCCACCATTCTGTGATTCTGTGATTCTGTATTAGGTGGACAGAGGGTCCGTGCTGGTCCCCAGGAGGACCCGTGAGTGTGGAGAACCTCTGGGAGCAGTGCGTGAGCATTTCCTCTTTGCGGCAAGCATCAAGCTGGACCAGTCAGTGAGTAGGGGACCCATGGGGCAGGTAAGAAGGTTAGAGGAGGGGTACTGGGCGGCAGACCGGCCGTGCTGCTGCTCAGGGGACCTGCAAGAGTGTGTGTGTGTGCAGACTCCAGCAGCCAGGCAGGAGGGAGTCTTGGGTCCAAAGCTGTGGCAAGTGACAGCCACTCTTAACATCCCTTAACATATAGGACAGGTTGCTCTTTTATAGCTCCATGCTTTAAGTTGCATTTATTTGAAAAGTACAGTTTAGAGGTAGTTACACGGATTGCGAAACTTGAATTTTCCCTAACATTCTGCCCAAAGCCGTTTTCACGTCATTATTTTTCAGGCTATAGATGATGGGGTTTAGCATGGGGGTTAAAATGCTGTACTGGATGGAAAACAGTTGATCTAGAACGAATGACGAGACTGAACTGGGTTTTGTGTACTGGAACAGAGCAGTTGCGTATAGCAAAACCACTATGATGAGATGGGAGCTGCAAGTGGAGAAAGCTTTGTGCCTCCCCTTTGCAGACTGTATCTTCAGGACAGTAGAGATGATGTAGATATAGGAGATGAGAGTGAGCAGAAAGGAGCTTGACCCAAAGATCGCAGCAGAAGACAGAAGAACAAGTTTATTGAGGAAGGTCCCACCGCAAGCTGCAGCTAAGAGAGGGGGCAACTCACAGCTGAAGTGCTTAATTTCTGTGTACTTGCAGAATTGAACGTTTAGCATTGGCAGTGTGTTTATGATGGAGTGTAAGACCCCCATTGCCCACGCGCCCCCCACCAGCTGGCTACAGACAAGTCTGTTCATAACTTCTTGGTAGTGCAGTGGTTTGCAGATGGCAACGTATCGGTCGTATGCCATTGCTGAGAGCATGAAAATTTCACTCCCAGCTGAGAGAAGGATTAAGGACATCTGGATAATACAGGTACTGAATTCAATGGTTTTCTGCTTCACTAGGAAATTCACCAGCATATAAGGAACAATGGTGGTGGCATAACAGATGTCTGTGAGGGCTAAGTGAAAAAGGAAGAAGTACATAGGGGAGTGAAGGTGGGTATCAGTACTTATAACAATCATGATCACCATATTTCCAAACAGAGTGATGAAATAAATAACTGAAAACACAAAGAAGAGGAAGCTTTGAAGGTGTGGGTCACTTGTAAGTCCCAAGAGAACAAACTCACTTGCACTTGTTTGGTTTTCCATTCACAGTACCATACCTGTAAGAGGAGGAAAAAACATCATGTCGGCAAGTGGCGTGGGGACGTACTGAAGTTGCAGTAGCTGACTCCCAGGTACCAGAGACAGGCAAGCAACCAGCCTTGTGCAGCATTCGAAGTCAGGAGCAAGGGCTGGGGTGCAGTCAATTTCAGTCCTAGCTGAGAAGCAGGTTTTGCAACAAAGCAAATGCTGCGGAGACAGCATTAGATGTGAGCTGTGCTCCCCACAGAGCCCAACAGGCATCTCCTCCTCCTCCTTCATCTCCTCTTACAAATGCCTTTCAAACTCCACACAAGGGGGAGGCCTGGGAAAGAAGTCCTTACAATCCTCTGACTTCTCTAAAATACCTTTTTTCCTGACAAACAGGCTTAAGTCCCAGAAGTGCCCATCACCAAACATGGGAGGATGACAGCAATTCTGCCAGGACCGGTCTGTCCCTCTGCACTTATGACCTTAACCTTGAACTAGATGCCAGGTGCCAGGTTGCCCCAGTTGTTAGGAAGTCTGTTCTGTGTTTCTGGTTTGGCTCAGGACCAAAATGTGATATATCCACAGGCTGTGACTGCAGAACACCCCCACAGGCTCCGTGTTCTGGACATATAGACACAAACATGTTTAAGGTCTCCGCTCTAAGCCAGGGATAAGTGGAATTTTGGGGAATTACACATTCCGATGTTTACTGACAGCAGGTTGACGACAAAACAGATAATTGTATTGTAAAGCAGAGAACTTCCAAGGAATATTTCCCACACACATACACTTTCCTAGAAGAAGTTTCCTGTTACACTCTCCAATACATGAGTGGGGATTAATCAGGAAAAGTAGTAGTCCAAAATATAATATTTTCCTCATTGTTGTGGTGTTAGTCACACAACTGAGAGGTGTCACAAGATGCACAAACATACGATGCATCTCATCTAAGTAGGTGTTTCCAACTCAGAAAGCAGTGTAGACGGCTGTCTTGGCCAATAATTGAGATGGATCGTATTCACCTTTCCTTTGGTAGTTTGTAGAGTTCAGGCTCGAGTTCTCAGAACCAAGTATCTCCACCCAGTTTGCACCTTCAGCATCTCAAGAAACAGATCTACACTATGAGGCAGCTCCCACGTCTTCCTCCCCCACCCTTTCCTTTGGTTGCCTCTCATAAAAGCCAGCTGGTCCACTCCTGAGCTCCAGCAGAACCAAGCCATACTTTTGGCACTCAGGGAGATTAGATGCAAGCGTGAGTTTGATCTCTGAGCTATCATGACGCTAGGAGAAGCTCAAAGGCCTTAATGGTGTGTCACACAATGTCCTACAACACAGCAATGAATTCTTTGGCTTAAATCATTACCAACATCTTGTTTTCTTTCATTTAGGCACTTGACTCTGGAAATGGGAAACTCATTACTTCTCAGAAAATTCTTGTTATCAACAAGTTCTTAGGTAACAACTGGTGGGAAACTGTCTCACTATTGGATTTATCTAAAAGATATTCACAAAAATCAAAACTAGTTGCTTAGATCCCTCCATTATTTCATCAGGAAAAAAAAAAAAAGGAATGTCTAGAAGATGATACTTAAGAATGAGAAATAAGTACACGTTTTATAACTTTTCTCCCCTTTCCATTTACAGAAGAGAGACTCCTTGATGTTTAAAAGAAAGTGAAGTAAAAAAAAATCCTCAATGGAGAAGATTTTATGATGACTTCTAAAAACTGTACTATGCATTTAAATGAATACAAACTAGTTCTGTGGAGGGAAAAACATCCAGCAGTTATTAAAGAATCATTTTTTTTTTCCAAATGTCAAATTAAAACTATATTTTGCTCAACAATTCTAGTTTGGAAAGCCAAAATGAAAAAATAGATAAGAAGATGGGCTGAGATAGAGACTCGAGTCATTAGAGTGCAATTGATTGTGGAATTTGATATTAAAGGTGGAATGCCTTTTACCCTTTTAGTCTCCTACACCACTGATGACACTAGTCTTTGCAGACTGACATTCTAAACCCATTGGGAGAAGATTTTTAGTGCTCTTCACTAGTCTTATAATGAATTTAATAGCATTATTCTTACATTTGTATTATACCCACATTTATGAAGGAATGCAACAAAAATCATAGTACTATGAAAGTTTCAATTTTTTTTTCCCCATGAATTTTTAAAATGAGCACAGAGCTCAGTTGTAGCAGATAGCAGATAAAATAATTAGTGGAGACTAGCACCGTTAATGGCAGATTCATTCTGCCTGTCTCAGACACATGTGGCCAAATTGTTTCCTTTGGCCATTCAAAGAGCCTAGATCATGAACATGAGCATGAACGCTAACTCATGATACTTCAAAAAACTCCATACATTCACTGAATTACTTGGTCTGGTATTTGTGTACTCATCAAAGAAAAAAATCTGCTTCTTTTCTTGAGATGTCATTTACCTATTTGCAATTCTTGTATCCTCTTCCTGAAAAAAGGTACTAAAATGTATTGAATGAGTTTGTTAGTAGAAAATACTGTCATGAAATAATAATAAACTAACATTCATGCATGCATACTCTCAAATCCCTATAAGAGAGCAAAATAACAGTGAACTGACAGAAAATATAAGTCAACATTTCCCAAAATACAAGATAAAGCTTTCTTGAAGTTCTCTCATTTGTCATCTACATCTCTTGTCTTTTTCATCCTCACTCTCAATCTCTGCATCTTTTAGTCAAACATTATATGTAACAACATTCAATACAGTTTACCCAAGGAAAAGAGATGCTTCTCTGTGTTTGTCCTGGTGATGTACGGGGGAAGAGTCTACAGCACACCGCTTCCTTTGCAGCTCATCTCTTTTCATATTCCTAACTCTAAATTCTCAGCCTTACTTTTGAGGCCTAAATATTTCCTGGCTGCCTCTGGGACAATTATCTTCTGTGTATGAAACCCTGAATATTTTGAGCCAGGAGCTAATAAGAAAAATAAAATAAATAAATAAATAAAGCTATTAGTTAGTTTCTTATATTCCCAGTGCTGCACCTTATAATTCCTTTCATTAGCCATTCTGTTTTGAAGACTGCTGTGTAACTCTGGCCTCTGTGATACTGCAAACACAAACTGTCTACTAAGTAATGCTAAGACCAAGTAAAATAAATCATCATAGCTTGGATATGTTGGTTGAAATGAAGAGATTAATTCAAAGCAGTGATCCTTAATATTACAGGCATCCCTCCCTCCCTCCCTCCCAAAATCTTCTGAGAGAAGCTTCACATTGTGGATTGCTTATCTCTTGTCTAAATGATGGACTTTATTCTACTAATCTTTGGTGCCTACGATGCGAATAACAACTGAGATAGATAGCTACTTAATGGACCCGTACCTTAATGTCCCTATAGCTCATATAGAAATATGGTGTCTGTAATCTGGATGTCTAAATGGGAGCAGATGCATCCCATCTGAAAGAACTACCACACACCATCAGTACAAAGGGATGACATAGCTTCTCTTTTTTTTTCCTGTGCATCCTTTCTTTGCAGTTTACTGAAAGCCTTTTTGCCTGAGCTTGACTTTCTGTAATTGTGTGCATTTTGCCTAGTGTGCCAAAGAAAGAAGCTATTAATGATTTATCCCCCTTCGGCATCTTTGCAGCTGTGGCGTGGCAGTCATCCGTGGGTTTACCACAGTTTTACAAAAATACAACTGAGATGACGTTTGTGATGGACATTCAGGACTGATGTTGTTCAGTAGTCTTCATCTCCTATTAAGCACGCTGCAAAAAAAAGAATTTGCATCATGAGCATCCTAGCCAGAAGAAGAAACTTGGTGCATGAGCACCCATTCAACCATGGTTTTCTCTGAAATTTTTCATTTCCATGTAGGTCCTATGATGCCACTACTATGTGACCAAAGAAATCAACAAGATTCTCTGTCATCCTGTATTTATCTTTATTGTCAGCCTTAACCTGATTCAAAAATTCAAAAATTTCAGTAAACAGGAAAAAAAAAAATCTTCATTCCTAAATTAGAAGAATTAGAATTCCTAAATTAGAAGAAATCTTAAATATTACTTCACTGGACTTTGAATAAACTTTAGGTAAACAAATATTCAAATATGTAGGTGGATAGACAGAAGAGGGAAATGGGAGATTTTTTTTTTTCCCTTTACTGTGTTTAAAGTCTCTCATCCAACACTGTCCCTCCCGACACCACTTCACTTGCACAGATGCCCACACACACACAGGTCCACCCCTAGAGACTCCCAGACCCTGCAGTCCCTCTGGCAGCTGGATGGGACTCCCCTGGTCCCTCTGGGAATAAGGTCTTCAACTGGGATGGAGTTCATTTACCTACATGTGAGATAATGTTCTATGCTCCCACTCCTGCAAGGGGGAAAAAGAGACACATCTGAGGTGCAGCTTATTTCGTCGTTCATAGCAGTCTCACTGCCAAGATGAAGTTCAGGATTCAATATGTGCGTGGTTCCTTCTTTTACTGCAACATGCACCCCTTGTTTTAGCAGCACGGGAATGACAGATCTCTTCAAGGATCCTGTCTGGCCCCTTCCCAAATAAGATTTGAATATATTTTAGTGGTATCATAATTCTTGTGACCTCTTTTGATCAGCAAGGGTGGGACCAGACGCCGTCTTTCCCATCTTGGTTTTATCTTCTGATATTATACCTCAACGCTTTGTGCTTTCATGGCACACTTCCTTTCACAGAGCACACATCCACGATATCAAACCTGGACAGGACAGAAGAATATTTGACACTGACAGAGGTTCTGTAGTCACCCATTAATTTTTTGCTAGCAAATTAGTCTTTCACGGACAGGATACCGTGGTATTATGGAATCAACTGAACACAGATATCCTGATAACATTCGTAAGAAAATGATGGAGAGAATCATTGCTGGCATATTGAGAGGGTAAGAATCTGACAGACACATTTCTGGATTTTTCTGCGATAGACTAGCCTGGCTGTGGGAGACAAGATCATGGCTATTTATCTACATAAGGACATTATGATCTGGCTGGGTGGATAATAAGACACGTCAAAAAACCTGCTTGGAAGACTGGGGTCAGAGGGTAGTTGTTAATGGGTGATATTGTGCCGGGAGGCTGGTGACAAGTGGAACACCTCAGGGACGCATCTTGGGACCTGTTGTGTACAACACCTTTATCAATGAACGAGAGGTGGTTCACTTTTCTCAAGGCTACCGATGACACCATGCCGCAGGGACCAGTCAGTATACTTGAGGACAGGTTTACTGGTTTTGCCTGGGATAGAGTTAATTTTCTTCACAGTAGCTTGTATGGTGCTATGTTTTGGACTTGTGATCAAAACTGTCGGTAGCACGGGGATGTTTGAGCTATTGCTGAACAGTGCTTGCGCGGCATCAAAGCCTTTTTCTGTTTCTCACTCTGTCCCTCCCGCAACGCGTAGGCTGGGCTGGGGTGCAGAAGAAGTTGGGAGGGGGGACAGCCAGGACAGCTTACCCCCAATGACCACAGGGATATCCCATACCCTATGACACCACGCTCAGTAATAAAAGCTGGCGGCAGGAGGAAGGAGGGCCATTCAGTGTCGCCATGTTTGTCTTCCCAAGTAACCATTACACAAGATGAAGCCCTGCTTTCCTGGAAATGACTAAACGTCTGCCTGCTGATGGGAAGTAGTGAATAAATTCCTTTGCTTGTGTGCACAGCTGTGCTTTACCAACCTGTCACGCCCCACTCAGAAAAGAGAGGAGGCAAGTGACTCAGATTCGCAAACCCGCAGCAGCGCGGGCTAAGGTGAGACAACTCTCAAGGTCCATATACAAACATTTATTAAATTCCCATAGTGATTAATATATGTCTTGACTAAGTCTAACTAATGATAATTGGTTAGGTATACAAGAATTTATGGTGAGCGGTACTTAACAACAGATATACCATGAATTATGGCGAGTGGTAAGGTATGCCTTGCATTACATACTTAACAACTTTAAAAGAAAAGAGAAAAGAAAGAGAACCAGAAGGATAGAGAAGGAGGGAGAGAGCGAGACAGAGAGATAAGGAGACCACTGGTCCTGGTTCCACGGCTGTTCCTGCCAATGGTGGGGTAAAAGCACTCTTCTGTGTATCCCCCAGTGGCACTTATTTTCCCCTTTTATGTTCACCACTACGGGGCAGTTTCAGCTCAGGTTTCTGCTTCCCCCCCAGGTGACATGTAGCATGATTTGGGTGGAGAAACGAGTGCTGTAGTCATATATGTTTAGCATGATTTCGATAACTTTCATTAGCATATACAGGGGTGTCAACTTTAATATGCATTTCACGAATAATGAGGCAAAGGTCATTCATCGGGCACAGTAGCCTTTTGAAGAAACAAAGCACTACAAGAAACAACAAACTACGCAGATTCCTGTTATATTGTCCTTGCCTAAAAGCAAGGGCTTGTCCTAAAAGCAGGGCTGTCCTGTCACACCTCTGGGCCCATCCTGCGCTCTCAGGCCTCCCCATGAGTCATACAAGAGATAAGCAGGTTTTAGCCTTATCAGTTCTTCGAGCAGAAGGCCTGCATTGTCCAGACTCCACATTATCCATCTAGACTTGCTAGTGTTTGAGACATTCCTCAGGAAGGCTCAAGGGCCTCCTCCCCCTCCCCTTCATCTCTCACCATCTGTTTCATGCTTCCCTCCAACTGCTTCTCTCAGTCTTTGTTTAGGGGAAATTACGAGTCTCTTACACAACCCACGAGCTTTTACACTTTTACCCTTCCAATTCTCTCCCACATCCCACCAGCGGAGAGTGAGCAAGTGGCTGTGTGGGGCTGAACTGCCTGCCGGGGTTAAACCACAACAACAGGACTGTCAGTCATTAGGATCTAGACAAACTGGAACAATGGGCCAACAGGAGCCTCATGAATTCAACAAGGACAAATGGAAAGTCATGCACTACAGGGGGAAGAACACCCATGCAGTGATACATGTTGGGGACTGAGTGGCTGCAGAACATGTCAGATGAAAGGCCCCGAAGTTCCTAGCAGTCATTAAGATCATAGGGCCAGGTTCTTCACAACGGGCAAGGCACAACAGGCATAAGTTGAAGCAAAGTGGTTCAGGCTGGCTACAAGGGAGAAGTTTTTCATGACAAGGACAGTCAAGCAGGGGTTGCTCAGAGTGGCCGTCTCCATCCTGGGAGGTTCTCAAGACTGGACTGGAAAAGCTCTGGGCAATCTGCTCTGATGTCCTAGGCAGAGATCAGGTACTTCTAGTGTGGCATTGGACTAGAGACCGTCTGAGGTGCCTTTCAACCCGAACTATCCTATAAACAAATGTATAATACATAAATTGGCTTTATATATCACCTAGGAGAAGATACCTTTTGCTTAACAGCAGTTACTTATGAGCCAGAAGTGTAGTCTCAGTTGAACACTTCAGATCCCTCTTATAGTCAGTACAGAAGGATAAGAATATCTGTCATGCGTTTCATGTCACCCTCACAGATGAGTCAAGCTCAGAAAGGTGTATCTTCCTCAATGACAACTTAAAGAACCAATAAAATCTCAGATCATGATATATCTTACAGAGCATGAAAGAAAATTAGGTCTTTACAACAAAGCCAGTCACCAGCGTTTCTGTTATAATCAACAGAAAGAAACAGTAATTTCTGTAAGGCAATTCAATTTACCTGTTTTGGACCATGGTGTACCTTGGTGATTAGCCCCAATGCAGAAGTTAACAGATCCTACACAACTAAAAGCAGGGATCTGCTTTGGAGCATGATCCCTTGCTCCCTGTCCTGGTGTACAGTCACTCATGTCTACCCATGCTGACGGCTAACCTCCTAACGTTGTGTCCACGCTGCATAACTCTTGGCCCAAGTGTCATTTAGGCACTGTGTGATATTTCTGCTTCTCAGGCATAATGCTTCTGCATGTACTTATTTTTCATTCAAAATGCTGAAAACAAAATGAATGGTAGACTGCAGCCCGTCAAAGTACCGTTTTTATATATAATCTGATGCTGAGGATGTGTGTGTCATTCCCAAGGCCATGCCAGGGGGTTTTGTGCAGGTGTTGGAGGGCAAATGACTGATGAAGTAGTTGTGGAAGACTGGTTTTAGTGAAAAGAGTGAAATCTGGCCTGATGTCATCCACTCTGCTAACTCATAAGTAGTTCTTTAAGTGAGCTATTTGTAGAATCACACCCAGATTTCATTTCAGAGGATAATATTTCATTCTTTCTATCTATCAGGGCAATCAAAAATGGACTAGCATTTTTGTGATTTCAATGGCTATAATACAATAACCTCAGAGAAACCTTGGGGTTAAGTTATTTAGCAATGGAGACGCACCCAAAGTCTAAGCTTGTTTCTCTGTATGCACCGGAGTTGGTCTCATCACCTAGCTGTCATGAATCCTGATTTAGATGACTTCTCATAGTGTTAAATTATTGTAAAGTAACAATAAAATGTGGTTTGGGGATACATTTTCTTCATAAAAGGCAAATACACTTTTTGTCAAGGCATTAGTTTCACATGCCCCAAGTGAAGTATAAGAAAAACGGAATGGCGTTTAATCTGAATCAGTGAATTCAGAAAACTGACCAGGCAAACCAAGACAGAAATCTACAAGGAAGGAAACATATAAATATTTTGTAAATTTAAAATTAAATATTAGCCTTTGAATGTTCATGTGTATTTGTGTCTGTGCACTAACAAGAAGAAAAGGGCAATTCAGATAGTAATTATAATAGTAATGAAAAGTAAATGAAATGGTGTGCAAAGAAAGAAGGGAAGAGGAAAAAGAAGAAAAAGAGGAAAGTAAAACATTGTATAGTCCGGGAGACATTTCAGTTTACAGTAATAACTGTTCTGTAATCAAAATACAACAAAGAACCTGAACATCAACAACAGTCAGTCTTGAAGTGTTCCCAGCTACAAAGAATGAAGACGATGGTGTCTGATGACAACTTGTCCCAGGGCCTTCTTGAATGCCTTGTTTCTCAAGCTGTAGATCACTGGGTTCAGGAGGGGTGTGACCACTGTGTAGAGCACAGATGCAGCCTTGTTGAGCTCTGAGGACAGGTTGTAGGTGGGACGGACATACATGGAAATCATTGTACCATAGTATATAGTCACTACCATGAGATGTGAGCTGCAGGTGGAGAAGGTAACTCTTTTTCCAGAAGCAGAGGGTATCTTCAGGATGTTGAGAATTATAAGTAGGTATGAGACAAGAGTCAACAGAAAGCAGCTGGAAAGGACCAGGAGAGAGAGGATGAAGATGACAGCTTCTGTGACAGTGGTGTCTGAGCATGAGAGCTTCAACAGTGGAGAGATATCACAGAAAAAGTGATCAATGAGGTTGTAACGGCAGAAATGCAATCTGGAGACCATCAGACAGGGCAGAAAACCAGTAAAACCACCAGTGACCCAGGAGCCCACAGCCAGACAGGTGTAAGACTCAGCAGTCATGGCTACACCATAGTGCAGGGGTTCACAGACCGCAAGGAATCGGTCATATGCCATCGCCGACAAGAGGTAGCACTCAGTGGCTCCAAGGGAAACGAAGTAATAAAGCTGTGCCATGCATCCTGAGAAAGAGATGGTCTTCCTCTGTGCCAGTAGATCGGCCAACATCTTGGGTACAATTGTGGTGGTGTAACAGACTTCTAGGAAAGAGAGGTTCTTGAGAAATTTGTACATGGGCGAATGAAGTCGTGGCTCAAGTGTCACCACTGAAATAATAATCATGTTTCCCAGGATGGTGAGAATATAAATAACCAAAAACAGGGTGAATAGCAGGATCTGGCAGCGTGGGTTGCTACTGAAGCCCAGTAGCCTGAATTCCAGTACTGCTGTGACATTTGTCATCTCTTGGAAAGAGCTAGGAATTGTCTGCTAAGGAAATAATCAATATCAGAATATGTTAACTTTCAGGGGTGAAAGCACTATCTATAAAGGTTATGGCTCGCAAATAAACCTTTGGGAACAGCATCAAAGTCACTACCAGTCTGTCTTTCTTCTCTCCCTCCCTCCCTCTGTTCCTCCCTCTTTCCCTCTTCCCTGCCTCCCATCTTGCTCTTTCTCCCTCCTGAAATGTAAGTTTTAACATGTATTTCATGAAATTCACATAAACAATTATAGAATGAATTGCAAATAGTCCAGTAGACAGCCACTCTCCACGCTTGCACACAGGGATAAGTGTAAGAAAGTATATAAATATATAAAGGTATCACTTACACTAATCCATAGTAAAAATGTATACATAAACTTACATGTATATAGCACGTGAACTCAGACACAAACACACCAAAGATCTGCTTTTCATTGAAAGAAATATAAAAAATTATATACATAATCAACAGTGATTATTGCATTGAAGAACCCCACTCGTTAATACACACGTGATTTTTTTATAAAAATGTAATACTCATTTGCATGGTCCTGAACATACACATACAAGGGCACATGTAAGAACTCTCTCAAAATGCTCTGTCATGGAGGAGTACAAACTTGCACACTGATTCACCATCAATCTTATAATTTCTTGTTAAATACCATGAGTAAAAATATAATTTCTACCCCAAGAATGGAAACCATAGAGAATAATCTGTTACTAGAAATTGATTAAGAGCAATGTAGTTCATAAGAATAAACTCCATTTCCCACATCCATAATAGAGCTGATGCACACAGCAATGGTATCTAGTTACTTACATACGAACCAATATGCATAATATTGAGTATATGCCCAATTTTTACAGCTCTGTTTTCCAAGGTGTGAGCACACTAGGTAGTGCGAGGTTTCAGTCTGCATTCAGGTCCTTGTCTCGGACTGGATACTTCAGCCACTTACGTTTTTCTGGTTGAGGCGCAGTTAATGTCAGTATCAGAAAAACAGTTACCTGGTGAATTTAATCATCCTTTACTCTGTAGTTTGAGTCTCATTACTAAACTATTGCAGTGACTACAACATCATATTGGATAGAAACCCTTTTAGACTGAACTACCACCTGGTCAGTCTTGACTTTCATAAAAATGGATAAAGATAAAGCCTGAACTGTACCAAGCATTGATTTCAATTGTTGTTGAGGATCTCTGGGGAGTAATCCCATGGGTGGAGACTCACCATGGGGCACCCTAGCAACATGAACTGATGACATATCTGCAAGGAAGAGCTTCTTCATAAGAGAAGAAACCGTCTGGAAAACCTGCATCCAAATTTCACCAAAAAACATTATAGAACTTTCAGCTAACGTCCCCTCCTCCTCTGAGGCTGGCAGAGACAGGAGGTCACTAGCGCAGGCACAAGCTTACACACATTCACAGGTCCCCTTTGCATCGGCATAGCCTCTCTGCTGGCCAGGACCCCTGCCTGGGCACCAGCCCTCTTCCCCACCCTATGGGTGCCCCATACACCAGCTGGTCCAGCTTGAAGCACACTGCAAACACCCAGCGCATCCCAATGTCACCCCACACTCCCAGGTCCCGCCAGACCCCTTGGAGCCCAGCCAAGGCTCGAGTCTTGTCTCTTTCATGTTCTAAAAGAAAGCCTCTAATTCCCACTCCAGTGCCTCAGGGAAGGAGATTTCTATCCATCTTTGTGGGGCTCCCCTGTTAAGTCAAGTAATGCAGAGCTCCTTGGCTTACCTTTTCCTCTAGGGTCCCATTCTCAGGGCAGAAATTGCAGTGTTTGCCCTCCAGCCTGCTCAAGAATACCCCCAAGAGCAGAGGTCCCCACCCGGCTCGTTGATCTGGAGGAAGGATTCTGTGTTCAGTTTCAAGGTGACCTGGATTCAAAAAGAAAAAGGGACAGTCTTCCCCCCGTTTCCTGTCTGTGTGAACAGCACAGCAGGGGTGTCCAAGATGCTGTGGTAACTAAATGCTTCACTGGGAGATAGGGCCACAGGAAATACACATTTCTCACATCCCTGGTCATGTTGGCGGTGTAAACTCACCCTTGAATAGAGGCACAGTTCATTCCTACAGGAACAATTTCAGGCCAGGAACAGAGCCTCGTACTACTGGCTTCTTCCAGGAGTCAAACAAGAGCACAAGGGAAGCCAGTCTCCTTTGTAGAAGACTATGTGGAAATTGTGCTGATGATCTATAGCTCAGGGACAGAGGCAAACAACTCAGGTGCCAACACTGAAGAAAGGTGATCAGAGAAGTACCAGCTCATCAGGCAATAGTGGGAAAGAGGAAATACTCCTGTCTCCTGCCTCCGTCCTCGTTGTAGCCCCTACCCAGTTTGTGTTGCTTGTTTGTGTTGTTGCTCAAGAAGGGCTTGTCCTATGCGCTAGCGTGACATGAGAAGGGGGAGAAGATGCATTGGCATGCCTTAGTTGCACTTTCTCCTCTGATAATGAAGACAACAGAAGCTGAGACAGAAGAGGTAAGATCAGGGAAGACAAGTGTGTTTGTATGAAGAGAAGTCAATCTAATGCCTTCTAAGACTGATAGGGACAAGGTTTAGTGGTGGCTTTGTCAGTGTTAGGTTGATGGTTGGACTCGATGATCTGAAAGGTCCCTTCCAACCTAGATAATTCTATGATTCCAAGATGGAAGTGAGGAAACATGCCTAAGACAAAAAAAAAAAAACAAACCCCAAATCAACAAACCAAACAAAAAAGTTTGAAATGGCTTCTATGCCTGAAAGACTGTTGACGCTTCCAGTCAGACAGCCTGACTCAGAGTCCAAGGGTCTCCCTGTTTTTCCCATGACCTGCTGATGGAGACATTCCTGCCCTGGGATGGGTAGGATGCAAAAGGTCATGCTGGCCTTGGGTCTTTACTGCTTTTCTCATCTCAAAGCACCTGTCGTCTTCTCAGCCTCAGAAGGTGATAATGGGGAGCTAGGAACCAAGATGCCTTATGTCTGTCACGTGTCCAGAAAGGCAAGTGGCGTAGAGCAGAGGATGACAAATGGCAAGAGGAACTCAGAAGGGCCCATTTCCCCACGCTGTTTGAGGAATGAAGAGCTGTAAGTCAGGATGGAGTGACCAGAGGGAGTCATTTTGCCACACCCTCTCAAGAAGCCTTCTCCAACACACAGCTGGGGCTGCTACCTGTGTAGCATAAGCACTTTTTTTCTCAGTAGGGAGCAGCGTTTGGGTGCAAATGAGCGATGGCCCAGAGTGAACAGTGGCCTTGAGCCTACACACTTGGACTGAAAAAAAAATCAAACCATTATTTTTCTGGCCACAGAGGAACCAACCATGTCATTCCTAAGCCTCTTTTTCCTTCATTCCAAGCATGGAGCTGTGGATTGTTCCAGGCCATGTTGAAAGATTTTTTACATCCTTGGCAGACTATAAGTCAAAAGGACACACTGAGGGCTTTGCTCTTTGT
Organism: Larus michahellis; assembly: GCF_964199755.1. Classification (NCBI taxonomy): domain Eukaryota; kingdom Metazoa; phylum Chordata; class Aves; order Charadriiformes; family Laridae; genus Larus; species Larus michahellis. The sequence goes on from NC_133904.1 coordinate 21,637,763, forward strand.
GTATCCTTCTTTCCTCTTATCCTCCACAGAGCCTTCAACCTAAAAATGCTATGGGATTTGACAGTTTGACACAGAAATGCTTCTCATTAACAGACTTCACTGCCCCAGTGTTCTGGAGTTCAGGAGTTTGGAGTACCTGGAGATCCATGCTTTCAACAGCCAAACAATGGAGAGACAAATTGTGTTCTGAGATGGGCAGTAAATCCCAGTTTATCTCCCATCTCAGCTTAATCACACAGGTCTCAGGAGAGGTTGCTGCAGAGCTCAGGTGTTGACCATGTGCCTTTTCTGTGATTTCATCTTAGAGAGCACCTGTAAGGCAACAAGGACCATGTCTCTAGGGCTGCTGAGGAAACATCAAATACTACAGTTCCCCCCTGATTTAGTAGATGGAGCACAGAAACAAGAGAAGGACTGCAGAGGTAGGTAAAAAATGTCTTGGCTTGACTGGAATTTCTCCCATAGTCATGGAGTTACCGTAAGCAAGCTGAGTTCAACTGAGTCTGAACAGTTTCTGTTGTTCCTTGAACTCAAATATCACCAAATTTCTGTTAAGGGCTTAGGACACAAGTTTACCATTCAGCATCACAAGCTAATGTCAACGTTGTTTTTATTTTTCTCAGATACAGCATGTTCCCTTCAGAAAATATCATTAAGGTCAGTTTAATCTTATTTATTATAAGAAATTACAGTCATGCCTGAGAACTTGTGATATGCTATGTTATGTTAAAGTGCCTTTTCTTATTGGTTAGTGGTGGTGGGGCAGTGTTGTCATTTATAGTGATTTTTTTTTTTTACGTATGGAAAATGTTTTCATAGTTACTTCAGTTTAAGAGAAAAAGAAGACATCCTGTGTGTTAAAATTTGATAGGATGTTTTAGAAATGGCCATCTGCATTCTCAAGGCAGAATTTTGAGGGAAGTTAAAAAGAAAATGTACAACTGACATGAATTAGAGAGTGCTTACCCATCAATTGTAAAAACATGAAACACGTGAATGCAGAATGCAGAGATTCTTTTGAAAATGCATAAACAGCAATCCATATTTTTGTTAGAAATATAACCTAGAAGTGAAGGAGTGCTCACTTGAAAAGAAATTACCAGAGGGAGTAGAGGCAAGACAGAGGTGTGCCAAAGGGTAGAATGGAAGCTCTGGAAAAGAGTTTGGAAAAGTAAAGGTGAAGGGGTCAGAGGCAATGAGGAAGGGATGACTCCCGCAGCACTCAACCTGAGGACTTATATTGGGATCCTGAGCTCTGTGGCCTCCCTCTACAAACAATGAAGAAAAATGGAGTAGAGAGTCACCAGAGAGGCCAAATCAGAAGTGATAAACCAGAAACCTATCTGCACAGTAGTCTGAATCATGCCTTGGATGTACCTTACCTCTGCAAGCTCACCTAAGAGTGGGATCCATCTTACCAAATGGGATCACCTGAAAGCTAATCATTCTGTCTCAGACAGTCATCGAGGTTTCCTTTATGGTCAGTGGAAAGAGGAACGTGCCTTTCAAAGCCTCCTGAAGGAGACCTTGGCTACCTAAGTTTGGGTACCAAAGATAAAGCGTTGCCTTTTCCTTTCTAAAGGCCTTATCTGTCTTTCCTGCCTTCCCAAAGACTATATTCGCTTCTTCTAGAGGTCTTGCTTCCCTGAGTAAACCAGGTCCCAACTTAAAGTACAGGTTGTACCATACTGTGCTGTACTGTAAAGTAACTGACTCAGTATTAGCGATAACTGTCTAATAATTCTACTTCTGATAATGCACATACACAAAATCACACAACCATGGCATTTGTGCTTTCTTTTCAACATACATATTCCAGGAGACATCTGATACAACTGATTTTACCTCATTTTAGCCACTGATAAGCATATGTACCTGAACTGACTATTGAAATACCTGTGGCGGTTGATGGAGAGAAATACATTCTTTTAATGGGCAACTTCTCAGGTCCATTTTAGGCTTTTACCTCAGAACGAGGCAAATTTGTCTTCTGGCAGTTCCTATCTCCACCACTGGAGAATCATTTTCTCCTCGATTTACCTCTGCGTAAATCAGTCGAGGCAATCTCCAATCCTGAACAAGCTTTTAAAAAGCTACACATTCTTTGGGCCATTTTCTCTTTCAACTCCGGAGGCTGGTATGAAGCCTCTCTTTCCTCTACTGAGGACAGACTAATGTAAAGGCTTATAGGCATGATCATGATGAAGTGCCCTGAGAGGTTACAGCGTCTTTCTTGAGCCATTTTATCTGGTTGTGACTGGTAATCAGGTTTACCCTGAATTCTGTGGCTCGGAGTTAGGAGGTGTCTAAATGCAGATACTCGGTTTCATTGTACAGATCCATGAGGTTCTTGGCAGATGACTTCCAGGAGAGTAGAGTGAGACTGGCTCTCAATCCTAATGAAAATCTGCAAACCCTGTGCTTGGATAACGGAGTCATACAAAACGGCATGGGACACCTATGTATAAGCACCTAAATGTCCATGCATACATTTGTCATGCAATGCTTCCTAAGCTTTCAACAAAGAGAGTGCACCATGACAGGTCATCTCTTCCATTTTAAGATTTGTAATTATCATGTGTCCAAGCTCCAATGCGAGGTGACTGAGAGTAGAATGAAACTATTAATTTAAACTAAAATCCTCTGGAGGTCAACTATTGTTCTAACAGAACATGCACATAACTAACACAGACATCATAGCACGTTAACATGAAATAGGTGGGAGGGTGGAAAAACAGACTTATAGGCTGCTGGACACATTGGGTGGGATTTATCCTCACAGTTTATCAAGACATCTAAGCTTTCAGCATCTGAAACACAGGCATCTCAGAAATGATTGAGAAGCCTAAGCCCAGCTCTCTAGATTTAGATGTCATGGGCTGTCCAGCATATCCACATGGGGCTCACAAACGTGATACGAGATCCACAGGAGTGCACCCTGCCTTCCCTGCATGGCAGATGGTGGCCAGGGTGTGCACCACGTCTTCTCCGAGAGCAGCAGATGCCTCACTTTAGGACTGGAATTGACGCTGAATTTCATGTAAGCGGCTGCTAACAACAGAGGGCTATTTGGCTTGACTTAAGAAATGTACCATGCTGTTTCATTGTTGTCACTGTGTTTTTATTGTTCCAAGATGAAATCCTATGAAGAAGGGACCACTGAAAATAAAACTTCTGCAATCGTATTTGTTATCCTGGGTTTTTCTTATCGCCCAGATATGAAAGTCATCTTCTTCATCCTATTTCTATGTATTTACATCATCACGGTGCTGGGAAACCTGATTATTCTTCTTGTAATTAACATGGACCCTGTCCTGCACACTCCCATGTACTTCTTCCTCACAAACTTGTCATTCCTGGAGATCTGCTACACCTCTGTGACCCTGCCCAGAGTGCTGGTCAGTCTTCTTTCAAGTGATACGTCCATCTCTTTTGCAGGTTGTGCTGCACAGATGTATTTCTTTCTGTTCTTTGGGGCGACTGAGTGCTGCCTCTTAGCTGCTATGGCATATGACCGCTACCTAGCCATATGCAGCCCCCTGCATTACATGGATATCATGAATAAGAAGGTATGCATGCAGCTGGCTGCTTCCTCATGGATATGTGGCAACCTCGTGGCCCTTGGGCACACTACATTTATCTTCTCTTTGCCCTTCTGTGGCTCCAAAGTGATCAACCATTTCTTCTGTGAGATCCAGCCAGTGCTGATGCTGGTGTGTGGAGACACTTATTGGAATGAGCTACAGATCATTCTGGCTGCTGCCTTTGTCATCCTGATGCCTTTTCTGCTCATTTTGGTGTCCTACAGCCTCATCATTTCCTCCATCCTCAAAATCAGGTCTGCCAGAGGAAGGTATAAAGCATTCTCCACTTGCTTCTCACATCTCACTGTAGTGACGTTGTTTTATGGGACAGCTGTGTTCATCTATATACGTCCCAAATCCAGCTATTCACTGGATGTGGACAAGGTGCTCTCTCTGTTCTATTCTGTATTGACCCCTATATTGAACCCTATTATCTACAGCCTCAGGAACAGGGAGGTGAAAGGGGCTCTCTTTAAAATGAGAAGGAAGCTATTTCACCCCAGCTCCTAGGCCAGTTCCCCTTGGCTGAACAACCACCCACAAATACCTCACCTCTTGCACCTGCACGTTGCCAGAGGGATATAGGAAAGACCAGTGACCGACATATCAAATCCCACCCTCGCATTGTAGAGACTTACATGCAGATGAAATGAACTCCACCCGTGTGACAGGGACACTAAACCCACCTTCAAGGCAACATTTCATGCCATCAGACTCCACCTCACCAATCTCACCTTCTGGTGAGAGTTCCTCTGTCAACGCCGTTCTTGTTTAAAAATGTTATGTAAATGTTGTGTGACATAACTATAGACAGCGTTGGTCTCCACCAAAATTTTTACGGAGATAGCTACCATGTCTTGTGCCTGCATAACATTTTAAAGACTGCTTTAAAGGACAAAGGAATCGAAAGAGGAAAGACGACGTTTCCTTCCTGTTTTATACAGCTAACATTTTTGTTACAGACGTCAACAGAATTGTTTCAGAGTTGATAAGCAATTCTAAAGACATGCATTTGAATTGTGGCTTATTTATATTTTCAGTGTGCTCTTATGCAATAATAATAATCTTGATGATTTAAAGGTGTTTTAATTGTCTGGATTTTGTTTTTTTTCCAAATAACTTTTGCAAATTAGTATCAGTGAAAAAGTGTAACAAACAAAACTTGTTTGGCTGACTGCCTTTGAATATTGTGTATTTCCACACTCCTCCCTCTCTATGATTTAGCTGTAACTACTTGAGAAACATTTCAGATTTTTAAGACAAAAGAGGATCTTTCGTTCTATTAAAAGTATAAAACTTCAAAACAGTGGAGCAGTTCAATCTACAGATTTCAGTCTTTCCGTATATGTCGTACATAATGTATAAAAATGAAAACACAGGATGTCAACCAGTAAATTTTCATTATACAACCAGTAAATTTTCAAAATACAAATATTTTCAGTTTTCTTTTTTGAAGGAAGGCTATTATTTTCTGAGAATCTAAATCTTTTCACATGTGTTTTGTTCAATGAATTCCATAAGGATTTGTGTAGAGACACATATGTATGCAGACACACGGCTGGGCATATGCAGATGGACATGTATACGCCTCTGTATGTCTCTTACCCGTGGGCAGGTGCCCCTGGCGCAGCCCATGGTCAGCAGTTCCCAGAGACAAGCTACAGGCTGGCGGGATGCTCTCAGAGGGAAAGAAAAGGCCTCCCTGGATGGCCAAAGGTGTTTCGCTCTCACTTGTATTTACGCTATTTCAGCACAGGATGGGGTTTTGAGCATTCAACTGGAAAATCAGACATACGGGAAGGTGCAAGGCAGGTGCTGTTTCTGGAACGCACACCAACTTTGCACGTTCCCCAGGGCTAAGGACTTCAGCCTGGTTTACTCAGAAAACGAGCAGAACATCACAATGAAATAGAAACGCTTTAGAAACTATTTTCCCATGGTGCTTTTAGGGGCTTTTGGCTTGGCTTGGTTTGGCGTCGTTTGCTTTGGTTCGGTTTTGTGGGGTGGGTGGGAGAAGAGCAAGGAAGTGGTTTTCTGCTTCAGGCATCAGGATGTCCCTCAAAGTAGGGGTGGTGAGAGTCTTGTAAAGGAAAATCTTGTGGGTTGAGATAATGAGAGTTTAGTAAGACAGAAAAGGAAAGGAAAACAACAACAGCAACAACAATAACAATAACAGCAACAATACTAACAACAATAATAATGATTAAAGAACATACAAAACAAGTGATGCACAGTGCAATTGCTCACCATCCGCCGACCAATGCCCAGCCAATCCCCGAGCAGCGGCCGCTGCACCCCCCCAGACAACTCCCTCCAGTTCTATTGGTGTGCGATGCCATATGGTATGGAGTATCTTTTGGGCCAGTTTGGGTCAGCTGGCCTGTCTGTGTCTCCTCCCAGCTTCTCGTGCACCCCCCGCCTCCTCACTGCCAAGGCAGCACGAGAAGCTGAAGAGTCCTTGACTTAGTGTAAACACCGCTAGCAACAACTAAAACATCAGTTGTTATCAGCATTATTCTCACCCTAAATCCAAAACACAGCACTATACCAGCGACCGGGAAGGAAATTAACTCTATGCCAGCTGAAACCAGGGCGCTCAGGCTCTGCAAGATCCTGGTTAAAGTACCGGTTATGGGGGATAGCACAAGAAGGAGAAAGGGATAGCGCAGGTAGTCACGCGTTTTCTCACGTTCTTGTGCAGCCTCATCAGTGGCACACCGTGCGTGAACACCTTTCAAGTGACAGAAACGCGGGCCCATTTTGTCAGGGGTGAAAGTGTTTCTGCCAACGGAAGCAGGAAGGAAGAAGCAGCAGGGCCAGTGTCCAGACTGGGGACGGAAATGAGGACTGGGCCTTCGCGAACGAGTTCTCTGTTGGAGAGGATGAGACACAGCTGCAGAGCGCTTCACCTCCTCCCAGCCCCACTGGCAAGAGGACACAATCCCTGAGGTGTTTGACCCAGCAGCCTTCCGCGTACACAAAGTGCTGGCTCTTTTGGGAGCCCGGTGAGAAAGGCTTGAATGCTTTCAAGGGAGATAATTTTCTTCTGACTAGCACAGAAGCGGTGAGAGCCAGTCGTAGAATCCTTCATCCCATCTGATGCTGGGAAGCCCAGGACGGTGCAGCCATGGGTCAGGGCAGGGCATGCTGCGCAGGTGCCGCCTGTGGGGACGTTCACCAGCTCTGCATTCACTTGCGCTCCTGCGGAGCCTTCGTTACAGTACAACTTCAGTATGCTATCAGTTGCTGATAGCAATCGCGCCTGGAATGCGGACTTCGCTTTCAAGGCTCCCGTGGGTGACAGATCCTAATATTCTTAACGTACTAAGAAAGCTAGAGCTCCTAGCGCACAGAGCCGGTGCTAGAAGCCCTCGTCTGGGGAGCCTTGCAGCAGACATTGTGTTGGTGGAGTTTGTGACTTAACAGGCCACGTCTGCGCGGTCGGCCCTTGTGCTTCAGGCCCAACGCGTCAGCGAAGCGGCTGCCGTAAGGGAAGCAGCTGCAGTGCCCCGTGCCGGCCGGTGCCGTGCGCTGGGGGATGCTATGGCAGGGAGAGCACCCAGCCTGCCAGGAGAAGACACGTGATTCTATTTGCTACACAAAACCAAAGGCCCCATGGCATGGTAGGCAGGAGGAACCTCTCCACGGACAGGATCCACGCAGCATGCCGTGGCAAGATCCCCCCGGGGTCCGTCCCATGCTGCATGGCAGCAGGGTGCCCAGCATCTGAAGGGACGCAAGATTTACTTGCTATCTATATTCCTCTTCTTACCCGATCTTATTAAAACTGCTTTCTATTGGCCGGCTTCTTGTTGGGCCTTTCTTCCTGAGGCCCAGAAAAGAAGCCTGCGCCATTTCTTTCTCTGTCACATCCCTCCCCCATCCGCCTGGTGCAGAACGGCACAATCGTATTTCAAGTGGACAGAAGGAAACAGTGCACGCTTGCTTAGGATTAAACACACGCCGAGTCCTTGCTCAGCCCTGACCTCCCACAGGAGAGGGCACAGGGAACGAGGTCCAGCAGAGGTACGAGCTGGCAGGAGGACCCAGAGCAGCCTGCTGGGCATTGCATGAGCTGCCATCACCGCGAGCCTGCAGCCTGCGTGATGCTCTCGGGACAGATCAGTGACAGTGACACCTGTGAGTGGGCATCACCTTCCTCAGACGGTCACGGCGGCATCGCTGACATGGGCTGTTTCCCGGGCCCGGCTGTCCCTTTGCTGGCTCAATCAAAACTGCCTGCACGGGTTCTGTGCCCGGTGAACACAGAGCTGGGCACAGGGCGGGTGGACGGAGACAGAGGTGCCACCCTCTCCATCAGCATGCCTCCAAACGCCCCGCTCTGCCTTTCCCCAGTGGCCTCGCCGCTTCCATGCTCCGCTCACCAGGGACGCTTGGCGGGAGACCAAGTGAAATCCCGTCTCAAAGCGACTGCCCTGCACGTGGCCAGGGACGGGGCAAGGGCAGCGTGGAACGGCTGGGCAGGAGTCTGTGCATCGACCCGTAGAGAAAATCAGCAGCCCCACAGCGCGCGTGGCCCAGGGGCAGCTGCAGTGTCAGGAGAAAGGAAGACGAGGGCACTCGGGCTGGGATGCAGCATTTCTTTAATGAGAAGAGCAAGTGCGCATTTCTTCGGTGAGAACAGGAGGGGGAAGAGCACTGAGCGTGAGAGGTCGAGGGCTCCACAGGGCACGAGGACGTCGCCCCTCGCAGTGGGATACCAAGCGCCTGCAAGGCACTCCTTTCTCCCCGTTGCAGCTGCAGCCGGTGAGAGTCCTCTCCCATCTGCAGCACGGGCGAGTGAAGTGTGTTGCCTCGGTCAGCAGCAAAAGCTACGAAGCACGGGAGGGAGGATGAGGGGGCTACCTGGCGGTAGCAAGGAAAGCACAGGAAGAATAAGAGCAAGGCGGCACGCTGTCAAGGGGTGACACACGGTTCCCTTCCATTCAGGGGGAGAGGCAGGCGTCCCACGCACTGGGAAACCACTGGCCTCTCCCCGGTCCTGGATCCAGACGTCCTTTCTCCGTTCCTGGTGGTCCTCTCCAACGTGAGCCATGCCCTGGCCCTACAAGCACACGTTGCATGAACGCAGGGGCCCGCACAGACCGCTCCCGAGGCCTGTGAACCTCCCAAGGCCAAGGGAGCCCCCAGAGGAGACGGGGACCCCCCCGGCGCTGAGGGAGCTCCCCACAGCAGCCGACAGAGAGGATCCCACGGCTGTGCTCTGGGGGAAAGAGGTGAGGATGGGGCCCGGCAGGGTCACCACCACCGGGGAGGGCTCGATGACGGTGGTGGAGTCAGCGCAGCGCAGAACACAAGGCTCGTTGCAGCTGTTTGCAAGGGGGGCTGGTCCGCAGGAGAAAGGCAGGCAGGGTCTGGAGCAAGACATCTTGTGGCGAGGGAGACAGGGCTGAAACACAGAGCAGGGCATGAGCACGAGGCGGACGCCCAGGGAGAGGACGCGTGAGAACCACAAGCGCGCCTGCAGAAAGAGTGAACCCGGCTGGGTTCAGACTTACCCAGCTGACTGAGGAGACGGCAGCGAGGGCAGCGCATGGCAGGCCTGGGGATGCACGGACTTTTATACCCTGTCCCCAAGCCTCGGGGAACCCGAAGCGTTCTTTACGCATGAAGCGCTTTGCTAACTGCCACTATTTGCTGACAACGCGCTCCTGGATGGTTACACCTTTTCCCCTTTCATCTCAGAGGTTTTGCTCCCATCCAACACGTGCCCAAGACTGAAATGGGCCCTTTGAGGCGCAGCAGTCATTACGCTGCTCCCTAAGGCCACAGGACGCTGTTTTCCGTCTCCTCTCAGCTGCTCACAGAGATGCTTCAGTGGCTTGCTGGCCACGCACATTCCTGGCACGCAGCCGCTACCACCGCCCCTCCGCACCGCACACTGCCCTTCAGGCACTGAGGAATGCAGCACCTGGAGTCACCTCGCCATTGGCTCCAGCTCAGAGCCTTGGCCTGAACAGCAGAGACTCACACGCTTAGCAGCAATGGTTAGACATTCGGGCAACAGCTGGCAAACCTCTTTTGGGCTCCTCCTCTGCCCAGCTCTTGCAGTCCTCCACTTTCCTGGACCCAGGAAGGGAACTAATTCACTCTGACCCTGATCCCACCAAAGCACCTGGGAGCTCTCCTTCCCTGCCTTTACCACGTCCCACAGAGGCTGTTGGGCTCCAGGATGAGCAGGAGGAGAAAAACAAATGCATTTTGTCTTGGATCACCCTTGGGCAAGGAGTCATAAGGCTCTTCTTTGAACATCTTTGAACACAGACTTGTTTTTCAGTAAACAGTAAACCCTCCGAGCTGAACTCATCTGCCCGGAGGGAAGAAGAAAAGCAGAGGTGAGGTGCTCTAGGAAGCACACCATCCACACCCAGGAGAGAAACAGCTGGACCTTCCTGATGAGAGTGTCCAGCTCAGCTCTTTGGCCTCCCCTTTGATGTAGGGCTGACGTCTGGATGACTTGGACAGAGGGTGAGCCACAAGGACTGCTGAACAGTGTCATCCCACAGGCTTCACTGAATGCATGTGTCCATAGGTGCACGTTCGTGCTGCACGCCCGGGGGGACACACAGAGCCCATTGTCTTTCTTGGAATCCAAACCCAACCTAACCAAACCTGACCCAACTCAGCTGCCTCCAACACAGCTCAGTGCAACCCAACCCAGCGTTCCCCAACACAAACTCAAACACCGCCATTCCAAATTAAACGTGATCAAATCAAGACATTAAGACAAACTGCATCTCCCCTTCGTAACTCTTTGCTGGCAGGAGGTATTCTGCATTTTGATGTAAAACTGCCAGGGTTTGAGTCCTGGGCGAGCCTCTGCCTTCCCCTGGGCCGTACGTATCATGCCCCAGTAGAATTCTCAGTCTCGATGGTTTCAGGACACATGTAAAGGAGAGTCCAGACCCTCTACCTCAGAAAGGCAACTTTTGGCTGCTTATGGTGCTGGGTGTCTGGTCCTCTTCCAGACAGAGCAGTTGTGTGGGGTGAAACCTGGGTGTCTAGCCGGCTGTTGCCCGAATGTCTAACCATTGCTGCTAAGCGTGTGAGTCTCTGCTGTTCAGGCCAAGGCTCTGAGCTGGAACCAATGGCGAGGTGACTCCAGGTGCTGCATTCCTCAGTGCCTGAAGGGCAGTGTGCGGTGCGGAGGGGCGGTGGTAGCGGCTGCGCGCCAGGAATGTGCGTGGCCAGCAAGCCACTGAAGCATCTCTGTGAGCAGCTGAGAGGAGACGGAAAACAGCGTCCTGTGGCCTTAGGGAGCAGCGTAATGACTGCTGCGCCTCAAAGGGCCCATTTCAGTCTTGGGCACGTGTTGGATGGGAGCAAAACCTCTGAGATGAAAGGGGAAAAGGTGTAACCATCCAGGAGCGCGTTGCCAGCAAATAGTGGCAGTTAGCAAAGCGCTTCATGCGTAAAGAACGCTTCGGGTTCCCCGAGGCTTGGGGACAGGGTATAAAAGTCCGTGCATCCCCAGGCCTGCCATGCGCTGCCCTCGCTGCCGTCTCCTCAGTCAGCTGGGTAAGTCTGAACCCAGCCGGGTTCACTCTTTCTGCAGGCGCGCTTGTGGTTCTCACGCGTCCTCTCCCTGGGCGTCCGCCTCGTGCTCATGCCCTGCTCTGTGTTTCAGCTCTGCCTCCCTCGCCACAAGATGTCTTGCTCCAGACCCTGCCTGCCTTTCTCCTGCGGACCAGCCCCCCTTGCAAACAGCTGCAACGAGCCTTGTGTTCTGCGCTGCGCTGACTCCACCACCGTCATCGAGCCCTCCCCGGTGGTGGTGACCCTGCCGGGCCCCATCCTCACCTCTTTCCCCCAGAGCACAGCCGTGGGATCCTCTCTGTCGGCTGCTGTGGGGAGCTCCCTCAGCGCCGGGGGGGTCCCCGTCTCCTCTGGGGGCTCCCTTGGCCTTGGGAGGTTCACAGGCCTCGGGAGCGGTCTGTGCGGGCCCCTGCGTTCATGCAACGTGTGCTTGTAGGGCCAGGGCATGGCTCACGTTGGAGAGGACCACCAGGAACGGAGAAAGGATGTCTGGATCCAGGACCGGGGAGAGGCCAGTGGTTTCCCAGTGCGTGGGACGCCTGCCTCTCCCCCTGAATGGAAGGGAACCGTGTGTCACCCCTTGACAGCGTGCCGCCTTGCTCTTATTCTTCCTGTGCTTTCCTTGCTACCGCCAGGTAGCCCCCTCATCCTCCCTCCCGTGCTTCGTAGCTTTTGCTGCTGACCGAGGCAACACACTTCACTCGCCCGTGCTGCAGATGGGAGAGGACTCTCACCGGCTGCAGCTGCAACGGGGAGAAAGGAGTGCCTTGCAGGCGCTTGGTATCCCACTGCGAGGGGCGACGTCCTCGTGCCCTGTGGAGCCCTCGACCTCTCACGCTCAGTGCTCTTCCCCCTCCTGTTCTCACTGAAGAAATGCGCACTTGCTCTTCTCATTAAAGAAATGCTGCATCCCAGCCCGAGTGCCCTCGTCTTCCTTTCTCCTGACACTGCAGCTGCCCCTGGGCCACGCGCGCTGTGGGGCTGCTGATTTTCTCTACGGGTCGATGCACAGACTCCTGCCCAGCCGTTCCACGCTGCCCTTGCCTCGTCCCTGGCCACGTGCAGGGCAGTCGCTTTGAGACGGGATTTCACTTGGTCTCCCGCCAAGCGTCCCTGGTGAGCGGAGCATGGAAGCGGCGAGGCCCCTGGGGAAAGGCATAGAGCCTTTGTCTGGTGGAAGAGGCAAATGAGAACATGTATCTTTATTTCCTTGCTTTATTCCACTTGATCATCTGGGGAAGGAGGTGCCCTCAGAACGTGTGGGCACATGGAGTTTTCCCCTTGTCAGATGAAATGGCTGGACTTGACCGCCTGGGGTGGCGGTTCCATGTTCCCTTCTTGGAAGCCACTGGGGTAATATGTCAGACTGCACATCTCTCTATCCAGTTGCCTGTTCTACACAGACTGAGCTCGGCATTGTCATTATGCCTCAGGCCAGGCATACATCTTGCCCAGAAGCCTGTGTCCGCTAGCACTGAATCTCCCCCCGCCCTCAGCCCTGTCTGTGTGCGTGACGCAATGTCTGTGCACCAGCAGCCCTGAAGAGCGGCCGGCTCCCCGGGGACCCCCATCAGCGGGTGGAGTTGGGGGAGGTTTAGAAGGTTCCTGCCACCTACACCCTGCCCAGCTGCCTCCTGAATGTTCACATTTAGGAGCTGACACTCTCCCAGCTGAGTGGCTCGGGCACCACGATGCGCATCCGAACCACGTGCAGAAGACAGCCGTAAAGACTGCAGCACTGCAGGCCCTTAGGGGAACACGTACAGCTGGAGGTTATGTACCAGGATAAGGAACGAATTTGGCCTTCAGTATACTTAAGGGAAACTCAATGGGAGACAGATACTCCATTTACTGCCCAGAAGGGACTTTTCAAAACCCAGATGGAAGCAAAACACACACGTGGTAACAAGTCAGGTACTACTCCCTGAACCCACATGCACACCTTTTGCGCACATGCTGAAGGAAAGGAGAAAGCAGGCATCCCCTGCTCCACAGCGGCCCAGCCAAGACATTGGCAGTTGTCAGCACAAACGGTAAGCAGCTGAGCTCCGAATGAAAAACATAGTGCGTAGTCTGGAAGATCAGGGCACATCTTGCCATCTGCACCACCTTTCAGAGGAAGCCAGGAGCACAGGCACGTGTGCTGGCCCTTTGCTGGACTCGATAGCTTCTCCAGGGCAAGCAGTGAAGTGGGACTGATGTGGCAGCACAAAGCTTTGCAAGCATTTTGTGAACAAGAACCCCAAACCCCCTAGAACACGAGCTCTCAGGACCTGACCGGGCTGGTGCAGCAGATGCGTGAGCCCCAGGGCTTTGCTTGCACACACTGCACTGGGACTAAATGCTGACAGAAGGGATTTGAAAGCCGCGGGTGCCTCAGGATCCAAGTCACACCTGCCTTGGAGCCAAAGGGCTGGCCAGCCTGCCTGCCTGCCCAGAAACTGACCTTTCCTCTTGCTGGAAAATGAACTCAGGCTGAGAACTGAGAGACCCAAATCCTGAGAGCTTTCTCCCTGCGCAGAGCGTGCTGAGGGTTGCTCTGGCTGGACCCACAATGAGGGCACAGGTCTGAGGCGCCTTAAAGAAGGATCTTCAGCACAACAGACTGAAACACCACCCACCACCAAGGGCACCTTGAAGGCCCTGATGTCCGGGTCAGGGCCCCAATGCCTAGGCCCAAGAAGTACCTCTTGCCAGGGCAGCATCACAATTACAGGCAAAGGGAGCCCCTCTTCTGGAGGGGAACTCAGTTTTCCTCTCAGGCATGTGAGAGCAGCCAACACTGCCATCCCACCAAGACGTGCTGGCTACTGCCTCTCCAAAGCCAGTGCTGTTGGAGCCTCCTGTGTGGTGGGCCTTGAGACTTTCCTCTGAGGACACAGGGCAGGGTTGGGGGGTGTGACGGTGTATGGCTAATGCAGGATGTCCTCACAGTAGGGGTGGTGAGAGCCTTGTAACGCATCAGTGCGCGGGGTCATTGTGGATGTGGTTAAGAGAGGCTCTCGGTGTCGTGGTTTAACCTGGCAGGCAGCTAAACACCACACAGCTGTTCGCTCGCTGCCCCGCATCGGGACGGGGGAAAGACTTGGAAAAAAAAGGTAAAAAGTTGTAGGCGGAGATAACGACAGCTTAGTAGGACAGAAAAGGAAGGAAAAACAATAACAGCAACAATAACAACAACAACAATAACAACAACAACAACAATAATAATGATTAAAGAACATACAAAACAAGTGATGCACAGTGCAATTGCTCACCATCCGCCGACCAATGCCCAGCCAATTCCCAAGCAGCGGCCGCTGCACCCCCCCAGACAACTCCCTCCAGTTCTATTGGTGTGCGATGCCATATGGTATGGAGTATCTTTTGGGCCAGTTTGGGTCAGCTGGCCTGTCTGTGTCTCCTCCCAGCTTCTCGTGCACCCCCCGCCTCCTCACTGCCAAGGCAGCACGAGAAGCTGAAGAGTCCTTGACTTAGTGTAAACACCGCTAGCAACAACTAAAACATCAGTTGTTATCAGCATTATTCTCACCCTAAATCCAAAACACAGCACTATACCAGCGACCAGGAAGGAAATTAACTCTATGCCAGCTGAAACCAGGGCGCTCAGGCTCTGCAAGATCCTGGTTAAAGTACCGGTTATGGGGGATAGCACAAGAAGGAGAAAGGGATAGCGCAGGTAGTCACGCGTTTTCTCACGTTCTTGTGCAGCCTCATCAGTTGCACACCATGTGCGAACACCTTTCAAGTGACAGAAACGCGGGCCCATTTTGTCAGGGGTGAAAGTGTTTCTGCCAACGGAAGCAGGAAGGAAGAAGCAGCAGGGCCAGTGTCCAGACTCGGGACGGAAATGAGGACTGGGCCTTCGCGAACGAGTTCTCTGTTGGAGAGGATGAGACACAGCTGCAGAGCGCTTCACCTCCTCCCAGCCCCACTGGCAAGAGGACACAATCCCTGAGGTGTTTGACCCAGCAGCCTTCCGCGTACACAAAGTGCTGGCTCTTTTGGGAGCCCGGTGAGAAAGGCTTGAATGCTTTCAAGGGAGATAATTTTCTTCTGACTAGCACAGAAGCGGTGAGAGCCAGTCGTAGAATCCTTCATCCCATCTGATGCTGGGAAGCCCAGGACGGTGCAGCCATGGGTCAGGGCAGGGCATGCTGCGCAGGTGCCGCCTGTGGGGACGTTCACCAGCTCTGCATTCACTTGCGCTCCTGCGGAGCCTTCGTTACAGTACAACTTCAGTATGCTATCAGTTGCTGATAGCAATCGCGCCTGGAATGCGGACTTCGCTTTCAAGGCTCCCGTGGGTGACAGATCCTAATATTCTTAACGTACTAAGAAAGCTAGAGCTCCTAGCGCACAGAGCCGGTGCTAGAAGCCCTCGTCTGGGGAGCCTTGCAGCAGACATTGTGTTGGTGGAGTTTGTGACTTAACAGGCCACGTCTGCGCGGTCGGCCCTTGTGCTTCAGGCCCAACGCGTCAGCGAAGCGGCTGCCGTAAGGGAAGCAGCTGCAGTGCCCCGTGCCGGCCGGTGCCGTGCGCTGGGGGATGCTATGGCAGGGAGAGCACCCAGCCTGCCAGGAGAAGACACGTGATTCTATTTGCTACACAAAACCAAAGGCCCCATGGCATGGTAGGCAGGAGGAACCTCTCCACGGACAGGATCCACGCAGCATGCCGTGGCAAGATCCCCCCGGGGTCCGTCCCATGCTGCATGGCAGCAGGGTGCCCAGCATCTGAAGGGACGCAAGATTTACTTGCTATCTATATTCCTCTTCTTACCCGATCTTATTAAAACTGCTTTCTATTGGCCGGCTTCTTGTTGGGCCTTTCTTCCTGAGGCCCAGAAAAGAAGCCTGCGCCATTTCTTTCTCTGTCACATCCCTCCCCCATCCGCCTGGTGCAGAACGGCACAATCGTATTTCAAGTGGACAGAAGGAAACAGTGCACGCTTGCTTAGGATTAAACACACGCCGAGTCCTTGCTCAGCCCTGACCTCCCACAGGAGAGGGGACAGGGAACGAGGTCCAGCAGAGGTACGAGCTGGCAGGAGGACCCAGAGCAGCCTGCTGGGCATTGCATGAGCTGCCATCACCGCGAGCCTGCAGCCTGCGTGATGCTCTCGGGACAGATCAGTGACAGTGACACCTGTGAGTGGGCATCACCTTCCTCAGACGGTCACGGCGGCATCGCTGACATGGGCTGTTTCCCGGGCCCGGCTGTCCCTTTGCTGGCTCAATCAAAACTGCCTGCACGGGTTCTGTGCCCGGTGAACACAGAGCTGGGCACAGGGCGGGTGGACGGAGACAGAGGTGCCACCCTCTCCATCAGCATGCCTCCAAACGCCCCGCTCTGCCTTTCCCCAGTGGCCTCGCCGCTTCCATGCTCCGCTCACCAGGGACGCTTGGCGGGAGACCAAGTGAAATCCCGTCTCAAAGCGACTGCCCTGCACGTGGCCAGGGACTGGGCAAGGGCAGCGTGGAACGGCTGGGCAGGAGTCTGTGCATCGACCCGTAGAGAAAATCAGCAGCCCCACAGCGCGCGTGGCCCAGGGGCAGCTGCAGTGTCAGGAGAAAGGAAGACGAGGGCACTCGGGCTGGGATGCAGCATTTCTTTAATGAGAAGAGCAAGTGCGCATTTCTTCAGTGAGAACAGGAGGGGGAAGAGCACTGAGCGTGAGAGGTCGAGGGCTCCACAGGGCACGAGGACGTCGCCCCTCGCAGTGGGATACCAAGCGCCTGCAAGGCACTCCTTTCTCCCCGTTGCAGCTGCAGCCGGTGAGAGTCCTCTCCCATCTGCAGCACGGGCGAGTGAAGTGTGTTGCCTCGGTCAGCAGCAAAAGCTACGAAGCACGGGAGGGAGGATGAGGGGGCTACCTGGCGGTAGCAAGGAAAGCACAGGAAGAATAAGAGCAAGGCGGCACGCTGTCAAGGGGTGACACACGGTTCCCTTCCATTCAGGGGGAGAGGCAGGCGTCCCACGCACTGGGAAACCACTGGCCTCTCCCCGGTCCTGGATCCAGACATCCTTTCTCCGTTCCTGGTGATCCTCTCCAACGTGAGCCATGCCCTGGCCCTACAAGCACACGTTGCATGAACGCAGGGGCCCGCACAGACCGCTCCCGAGGCCTGTGAACCTCCCAAGGCCAAGGGAGCCCCCAGAGGAGACGGGGACCCCCCCGGCGCTGAGGGAGCTCCCCACAGCAGCCGACAGAGAGGATCCCACGGCTGTGCTCTGGGGGAAAGAGGTGAGGATGGGGCCCGGCAGGGTCACCACCACCGGGGAGGGCTCGATGACGGTGGTGGAGTTAGCGCAGCGCAGAACACAAGGCTCGTTGCAGCTGTTTGCAAGGGGGGCTGGTCCGCAGGAGAAAGGCAGGCAGGGTCTGGAGCAAGACATCTTGTGGCGAGGGAGGCAGAGCTGAAACACAGAGCAGGGCATGAGCACGAGGCGGACGCCCAGGGAGAGGACGCGTGAGAACCACAAGCGCGCCTGCAGAAAGAGTGAACCCGGCTGGGTTCAGACTTACCCAGCTGACTGAGGAGACGGCAGCGAGGGCAGCGCATGGCAGGCCTGGGGATGCACGGACTTTTATACCCTGTCCCCAAGCCTCGGGGAACCCGAAGCGTTCTTTACGCATGAAACGCTTTGCTAACTGCCACTATTTGCTGGCAACGCGCTCCTGGATGGTTACACCTTTTCCCCTTTCATCTCAGAGGTTTTGCTCCCATCCAACACGTGCCCAAGACTGAAATGGGCCCTTTGAGGCGCAGCAGTCATTACGCTGCTCCCTAAGGCCACAGGACGCTGTTTTCCGTCTCCTCTCAGCTGCTCACAGAGATGCTTCAGTGGCTTGCTGGCCACGCACATTCCTGGCGCGCAGCCGCTACCACCGCCCCTCCGCACCGCACACTGCCCTTCAGGCACTGAGGAATGCAGCACCTGGAGTCACCTCGCCATTGGTTCCAGCTCAGAGCCTTGGCCTGAACAGCAGAGACCCACACGCTTAGCAGCAATGGTTAGACATTTGGGCAACAGCTGGCAAACCTCTTTTGGGCTCCTCCTCTGCCCAGCTCTTGCAGTCCTCCACTTTCCTGGACCCAGGAAGGGAACTAATTCACTCTGACCCTGATCCCACCAAAGCACCTGGGAGCTCTCCTTCCCTGCCTTTACCACGTCCCACAGAGGCTGTTGGGCTCCAGGATGAGCAGGAGGAGAAAAACAAATGCATTTTGTCTTGGATCACCCTTGGGCAAGGAGTCATAAGGCTCTTCTTTGAACATCTTTGAACACAGACTTGTTTTTCAGTAAACAGTAAACCCTCCGAGCTGAACTCATCTGCCCGGAGGGAAGAAGAAAAGCAGAGGTGAGGTGCTCTAGGAAGCACACCATCCACACCCAGGAGAGAAACAGCTGGACCTTCCTGATGAGAGTGTCCAGCTCAGCTCTTTGGCCTCCCCTTTGATGTAGGGCTGACGTCTGGATGACTTGGACAGAGGGTGAGCCACAAGGACTGCTGAACAGTGTCATCCCACAGGCTTCACTGAATGCATGTGTCCATAGGTGCACGTTCGTGCTGCACGCCCGGGGGGACACACAGAGCCCATTGTCTTTCTTGGAATCCAAGCCCAACCTAACCAAACCTGACCCAACTCAGCTGCCTCCAACACAGCTCAGTGCAACCCAACCCAGCGTTCCCCAACACAAACTCAAACACCGCCATTCCAAATTAAACGAGATCAAATCAAGACATTAAGACAAACTGCATCTCCCCTTCGTAACTCTTCGCTGACAGGAGGTATTCTGCATTTTGATGTAAAACTGCCAGGGTTTGAGTCCTGGGCGAGCCTCTGCCTTCCCCTGGGCTGTACGTATCATGCCCCAGTAGAATTCTCAGTCTCGATGGTTTCAGGACACATGTAAAGGAGAGTCCAGACCCTCTACCTCAGAAAGGCAACTTTTGGCTGCTTATGGTGCTGGGTGTCTGGTCCTCTTCCAGACAGAGCAGTTGTGTGGGGTGAAACCTGGGTGTCTAGCCGGCTGTTGCCCGAATGTCTAACCATTGCTGCTAAGCGTGTGAGTCTCTGCTGTTCAGGCCAAGGCTCTGAGCTGGAACCAATGGCGAGGTGACTCCAGGTGCTGCATTCCTCAGTGCCTGAAGGGCAGTGTGCGGTGCGGAGGGGCGGTGGTAGCGGCTGCGCGCCAGGAATGTGCGTGGCCAGCAAGCCACTGAAGCATCTCTGTGAGCAGCTGAGAGGAGACGGAAAACAGCGTCCTGTGGCCTTAGGGAGCAGCGTAATGACTGCTGCGCCTCAAAGGGCCCATTTCAGTCTTGGGCACGTGTTGGATGGGAGCAAAACCTCTGAGATGAAAGGGGAAAAGGTGTAACCATCCAGGAGCGCGTTGCCAGCAAATAGTGGCAGTTAGCAAAGCGCTTCATGCGTAAAGAACGCTTCGGGTTCCCCGAGGCTTGGGGACAGGGTATAAAAGTCCGTGCATCCCCAGGCCTGCCATGCGCTGCCCTCGCTGCCGTCTCCTCAGTCAGCTGGGTAAGTCTGAACCCAGCCGGGTTCACTCTTTCTGCAGGCGCGCTTGTGGTTCTCACGCGTCCTCTCCCTGGGCGTCCGCCTCGTGCTCATGCCCTGCTCTGTGTTTCAGCTCTGCCTCCCTCGCCACAAGATGTCTTGCTCCAGACCCTGCCTGCCTTTCTCCTGCGGACCAGCCCCCCTTGCAAACAGCTGCAACGAGCCTTGTGTTCTGCGCTGCGCTGACTCCACCACCGTCATCGAGCCCTCCCCGGTGGTGGTGACCCTGCCGGGCCCCATCCTCACCTCTTTCCCCCAGAGCACAGCCGTGGGATCCTCTCTGTCGGCTGCTGTGGGGAGCTCCCTCAGCGCCGGGGGGGTCCCCGTCTCCTCTGGGGGCTCCCTTGGCCTTGGGAGGTTCACAGGCCTCGGGAGCGGTCTGTGCGGGCCCCTGCGTTCATGCAACGTGTGCTTGTAGGGCCAGGGCATGGCTCACGTTGGAGAGGACCACCAGAACGGAGAAAGGATGTCTGGATCCAGGACCGGGGAGACGCCAGTGGTTTCCCAGTGCGTGGGACGCCTGCCTCTCCCCCTGAATGGAAGGGAACCGTGTGTCACCCCTTGACAGCGTGCCGCCTTGCTCTTATTCTTCCTGTGCTTTCCTTGCTACCGCCAGGTAGCCCCCTCATCCTCCCTCCCGTGCTTCGTAGCTTTTGCTGCTGACCGAGGCAACACACTTCACTCGCCCGTGCTGCAGATGGGAGAGGACTCTCACCGGCTGCAGCTGCAACGGGGAGAAAGGAGTGCCTTGCAGGCGCTTGGTATCCCACTGCGAGGGGCGACGTCCTCGTGCCCTGTGGAGCCCTCGACCTCTCACGCTCAGTGCTCTTCCCCCTCCTGTTCTCACTGAAGAAATGCGCACTTGCTCTTCTCATTAAAGAAATGCTGCATCCCAGCCCGAGTGCCCTCATCTTCCTTTCTCCTGACACTGCAGCTGCCCCTGGGCCACGCGCGCTGTGGGGCTGCTGATTTTCTCTACGGGTCGATGCACAGACTCCTGCCCAGCCGTTCCACGCTGCCCTTGCCTCGTCCCTGGCCACGTGCAGGGCAGTCGCTTTGAGACGGGATTTCACTTGGTCTCCCGCCAAGCGTCCCTGGTGAGCGGAGCATGGAAGCGGCGAGGCCCCTGGGGAAAGGCATAGAGCCTTTGTCTGGTGGAAGAGGCAAATGAGAACATGTATCTTTATTTCCTTGCTTTATTCCACTTGATCATCTGGGGAAGGAGGTGCCCTCAGAACGTGTGGGCACATGGAGTTTTCCCCTTGTCAGATGAAATGGCTGGACTTGACCGCCTGGGGTGGCGGTTCCATGTTCCCTTCTTGGAAGCCACTGGGGTAATATGTCAGACTGCACATCTCTCTATCCAGTTGCCTGTTCTACACAGACTGAGCTCGGCATTGTCATTATGCCTCAGGCCAGGCATACATCTTGCCCAGAAGCCTGTGTCCGCTAGCACTGAATCTCCCCCCGCCCTCAGCCCTGTCTGTGTGCGTGACGCAATGTCTGTGCACCAGCAGCCCTGAAGAGCGGCCGGCTCCCCGGGGACCCCCATCAGCGGGTGGAGTTGGGGGAGGTTTAGAAGGTTCCTGCCACCTACACCCTGCCCAGCTGCCTCCTGAATGTTCACATTTAGGAGCTGACACTCTCCCAGCTGAGTGGCTCGGGCACCACGATGCGCATCCGAACCACGTGCAGAAGACAGCCGTAAAGACTGCAGCACTGCAGGCCCTTAGGGGAACACGTACAGCTGGAGGTTATGTACCAGGATAAGGAACGAATTTGGCCTTCAGTATACTTAAAGGAAACTCAATGGGAGACAGATACTCCATTTACTGCCCAGAAGGGACTTTTCAAAACCCAGATGGAAGCAAAACACACACGTGGTAACAAGTCAGGTACTACTCCCTGAACCCACATGCACACCTTTTGCGCACATGCTGAAGGAAAGGAGAAAGCAGGCATCCCCTGCTCCACAGCGGCCCAGCCAAGACATTGGCAGTTGTCAGCACAAACGGTAAGCAGCTGAGCTCCGAATGAAAAACATAGTGCGTAGTCTGGAAGATCAGGGCACATCTTGCCATCTGCACCACCTTTCAGAGGAAGCCAGGAGCACAGGCACGTGTGCTGGCCCTTTGCTGGACTCGATAGCTTCTCCAGGGCAAGCAGTGAAGTGGGACTGATGTGGCAGCACAAAGCTTTGCAAGCATTTTGTGAACAAGAACCTCAAACCCCCTAGAACACAAGCTCTCAGGACCTGACCGGGCTGGTGCAGCAGATGCGTGAGCCCCAGGGCTTTGCTTGCACACACTGCACTGGGACTAAATGCTGACAGAAGGGATTTGAAAGCCGCGGGTGCCTCAGGATCCAAGTCACACCTGCCTTGGAGCCAAAGGGCTGGCCAGCCTGCCTGCCTGCCCAGAAACTGACCTTTCCTCTTGCTGGAAAATGAACTCAGGCTGAGAACTGAGAGACCCAAATCCTGAGAGCTTTCTCCCTGCGCAGAGCGTGCTGAGGGTTGCTCTGGCTGGACCCACAATGAGGGCACAGGTCTGAGGCGCCTTAAAGAAGGATCTTCAGCACAACAGACTGAAACACCACCCACCACCAAGGGCACCTTGAAGGCCCTGATGTCCGGGTCAGGGCCCCAATGCCTAGGCCCAAGAAGTACCTCTTGCCAGGGCAGCATCACAATTACAGGCAAAGGGAGCCCCTCTTCTGGAGGGGAACTCAGTTTTCCTCTCAGGCATGTGAGAGCAGCCAACACTGCCATCCCACCAAGACGTGCTGGCTACTGCCTCTCCAAAGCCAGTGCTGTTGGAGCCTCCTGTGTGGTGGGCCTTGAGACTTTCCTCTGAGGACACAGGGCAGGGTTGGGGGGTGTGACGGTGTATGGCTAATGCAGGATGTCCTCACAGTAGGGGTGGTGAGAGCCTTGTAACGCATCAGTGCGCGGGGTCATTGTGGATGTGGTTAAGAGAGGCTCTCGGTGTCGTGGTTTAACCTGGCAGGCAGCTAAACACCACACAGCTGTTCGCTCGCTGCCCCGCATCGGGACGGGGGAAAGACTTGGAAAAAAAAGGTAAAAAGTTGTAGGCGGAGATAACGACAGCTTAGTAGGACAGAAAAGGAAGGAAAAACAATAACAGCAACAATAACAACAACAACAATAACAACAACAACAACAATAATAATGATTAAAGAACATACAAAACAAGTGATGCACAGTGCAATTGCTCACCATCCGCCGACCAATGCCCAGCCAATTCCCAAGCAGCGGCCGCTGCACCCCCCCAGACAACTCCCTCCAGTTCTATTGGTGTGCGATGCCATATGGTATGGAGTATCTTTTGGGCCAGTTTGGGTCAGCTGGCCTGTCTGTGTCTCCTCCCAGCTTCTCGTGCACCCCCCGCCTCCTCACTGCCAAGGCAGCACGAGAAGCTGAAGAGTCCTTGACTTAGTGTAAACACCGCTAGCAACAACTAAAACATCAGTTGTTATCAGCATTATTCTCACCCTAAATCCAAAACACAGCACTATACCAGCGACCAGGAAGGAAATTAACTCTATGCCAGCTGAAACCAGGGCGCTCAGGCTCTGCAAGATCCTGGTTAAAGTACCGGTTATGGGGGATAGCACAAGAAGGAGAAAGGGATAGCGCAGGTAGTCACGCGTTTTCTCACGTTCTTGTGCAGCCTCATCAGTTGCACACCATGTGCGAACACCTTTCAAGTGACAGAAACGCGGGCCCATTTTGTCAGGGGTGAAAGTGTTTCTGCCAACGGAAGCAGGAAGGAAGAAGCAGCAGGGCCAGTGTCCAGACTCGGGACGGAAATGAGGACTGGGCCTTCGCGAACGAGTTCTCTGTTGGAGAGGATGAGACACAGCTGCAGAGCGCTTCACCTCCTCCCAGCCCCACTGGCAAGAGGACACAATCCCTGAGGTGTTTGACCCAGCAGCCTTCCGCGTACACAAAGTGCTGGCTCTTTTGGGAGCCCGGTGAGAAAGGCTTGAATGCTTTCAAGGGAGATAATTTTCTTCTGACTAGCACAGAAGCGGTGAGAGCCAGTCGTAGAATCCTTCATCCCATCTGATGCTGGGAAGCCCAGGACGGTGCAGCCATGGGTCAGGGCAGGGCATGCTGCGCAGGTGCCGCCTGTGGGGACGTTCACCAGCTCTGCATTCACTTGCGCTCCTGCGGAGCCTTCGTTACAGTACAACTTCAGTATGCTATCAGTTGCTGATAGCAATCGCGCCTGGAATGCGGACTTCGCTTTCAAGGCTCCCGTGGGTGACAGATCCTAATATTCTTAACGTACTAAGAAAGCTAGAGCTCCTAGCGCACAGAGCCGGTGCTAGAAGCCCTCGTCTGGGGAGCCTTGCAGCAGACATTGTGTTGGTGGAGTTTGTGACTTAACAGGCCACGTCTGCGCGGTCGGCCCTTGTGCTTCAGGCCCAACGCGTCAGCGAAGCGGCTGCCGTAAGGGAAGCAGCTGCAGTGCCCCGTGCCGGCCGGTGCCGTGCGCTGGGGGATGCTATGGCAGGGAGAGCACCCAGCCTGCCAGGAGAAGACACGTGATTCTATTTGCTACACAAAACCAAAGGCCCCATGGCATGGTAGGCAGGAGGAACCTCTCCACGGACAGGATCCACGCAGCATGCCGTGGCAAGATCCCCCCGGGGTCCGTCCCATGCTGCATGGCAGCAGGGTGCCCAGCATCTGAAGGGACGCAAGATTTACTTGCTATCTATATTCCTCTTCTTACCCGATCTTATTAAAACTGCTTTCTATTGGCCGGCTTCTTGTTGGGCCTTTCTTCCTGAGGCCCAGAAAAGAAGCCTGCGCCATTTCTTTCTCTGTCACATCCCTCCCCCATCCGCCTGGTGCAGAACGGCACAATCGTATTTCAAGTGGACAGAAGGAAACAGTGCACGCTTGCTTAGGATTAAACACACGCCGAGTCCTTGCTCAGCCCTGACCTCCCACAGGAGAGGGGACAGGGAACGAGGTCCAGCAGAGGTACGAGCTGGCAGGAGGACCCAGAGCAGCCTGCTGGGCATTGCATGAGCTGCCATCACCGCGAGCCTGCAGCCTGCGTGATGCTCTCGGGACAGATCAGTGACAGTGACACCTGTGAGTGGGCATCACCTTCCTCAGACGGTCACGGCGGCATCGCTGACATGGGCTGTTTCCCGGGCCCGGCTGTCCCTTTGCTGGCTCAATCAAAACTGCCTGCACGGGTTCTGTGCCCGGTGAACACAGAGCTGGGCACAGGGCGGGTGGACGGAGACAGAGGTGCCACCCTCTCCATCAGCATGCCTCCAAACGCCCCGCTCTGCCTTTCCCCAGTGGCCTCGCCGCTTCCATGCTCCGCTCACCAGGGACGCTTGGCGGGAGACCAAGTGAAATCCCGTCTCAAAGCGACTGCCCTGCACGTGGCCAGGGACTGGGCAAGGGCAGCGTGGAACGGCTGGGCAGGAGTCTGTGCATCGACCCGTAGAGAAAATCAGCAGCCCCACAGCGCGCGTGGCCCAGGGGCAGCTGCAGTGTCAGGAGAAAGGAAGACGAGGGCACTCGGGCTGGGATGCAGCATTTCTTTAATGAGAAGAGCAAGTGCGCATTTCTTCAGTGAGAACAGGAGGGGGAAGAGCACTGAGCGTGAGAGGTCGAGGGCTCCACAGGGCACGAGGACGTCGCCCCTCGCAGTGGGATACCAAGCGCCTGCAAGGCACTCCTTTCTCCCCGTTGCAGCTGCAGCCGGTGAGAGTCCTCTCCCATCTGCAGCACGGGCGAGTGAAGTGTGTTGCCTCGGTCAGCAGCAAAAGCTACGAAGCACGGGAGGGAGGATGAGGGGGCTACCTGGCGGTAGCAAGGAAAGCACAGGAAGAATAAGAGCAAGGCGGCACGCTGTCAAGGGGTGACACACGGTTCCCTTCCATTCAGGGGGAGAGGCAGGCGTCCCACGCACTGGGAAACCACTGGCCTCTCCCCGGTCCTGGATCCAGACATCCTTTCTCCGTTCCTGGTGATCCTCTCCAACGTGAGCCATGCCCTGGCCCTACAAGCACACGTTGCATGAACGCAGGGGCCCGCACAGACCGCTCCCGAGGCCTGTGAACCTCCCAAGGCCAAGGGAGCCCCCAGAGGAGACGGGGACCCCCCCGGCGCTGAGGGAGCTCCCCACAGCAGCCGACAGAGAGG
The DNA here is from genome assembly GCF_964199755.1 of Larus michahellis. Classification (NCBI taxonomy): domain Eukaryota; kingdom Metazoa; phylum Chordata; class Aves; order Charadriiformes; family Laridae; genus Larus; species Larus michahellis. The sequence goes on from NC_133904.1 coordinate 21,663,688, forward strand.
ATCCCACGGCTGTGCTCTGGGGGAAAGAGGTGAGGATGGGGCCCGGCAGGGTCACCACCACCGGGGAGGGCTCGATGACGGTGGTGGAGTTAGCGCAGCGCAGAACACAAGGCTCGTTGCAGCTGTTTGCAAGGGGGGCTGGTCCGCAGGAGAAAGGCAGGCAGGGTCTGGAGCAAGACATCTTGTGGCGAGGGAGGCAGAGCTGAAACACAGAGCAGGGCATGAGCACGAGGCGGACGCCCAGGGAGAGGACGCGTGAGAACCACAAGCGCGCCTGCAGAAAGAGTGAACCCGGCTGGGTTCAGACTTACCCAGCTGACTGAGGAGACGGCAGCGAGGGCAGCGCATGGCAGGCCTGGGGATGCACGGACTTTTATACCCTGTCCCCAAGCCTCGGGGAACCCGAAGCGTTCTTTACGCATGAAACGCTTTGCTAACTGCCACTATTTGCTGGCAACGCGCTCCTGGATGGTTACACCTTTTCCCCTTTCATCTCAGAGGTTTTGCTCCCATCCAACACGTGCCCAAGACTGAAATGGGCCCTTTGAGGCGCAGCAGTCATTACGCTGCTCCCTAAGGCCACAGGACGCTGTTTTCCGTCTCCTCTCAGCTGCTCACAGAGATGCTTCAGTGGCTTGCTGGCCACGCACATTCCTGGCGCGCAGCCGCTACCACCGCCCCTCCGCACCGCACACTGCCCTTCAGGCACTGAGGAATGCAGCACCTGGAGTCACCTCGCCATTGGTTCCAGCTCAGAGCCTTGGCCTGAACAGCAGAGACCCACACGCTTAGCAGCAATGGTTAGACATTTGGGCAACAGCTGGCAAACCTCTTTTGGGCTCCTCCTCTGCCCAGCTCTTGCAGTCCTCCACTTTCCTGGACCCAGGAAGGGAACTAATTCACTCTGACCCTGATCCCACCAAAGCACCTGGGAGCTCTCCTTCCCTGCCTTTACCACGTCCCACAGAGGCTGTTGGGCTCCAGGATGAGCAGGAGGAGAAAAACAAATGCATTTTGTCTTGGATCACCCTTGGGCAAGGAGTCATAAGGCTCTTCTTTGAACATCTTTGAACACAGACTTGTTTTTCAGTAAACAGTAAACCCTCCGAGCTGAACTCATCTGCCCGGAGGGAAGAAGAAAAGCAGAGGTGAGGTGCTCTAGGAAGCACACCATCCACACCCAGGAGAGAAACAGCTGGACCTTCCTGATGAGAGTGTCCAGCTCAGCTCTTTGGCCTCCCCTTTGATGTAGGGCTGACGTCTGGATGACTTGGACAGAGGGTGAGCCACAAGGACTGCTGAACAGTGTCATCCCACAGGCTTCACTGAATGCATGTGTCCATAGGTGCACGTTCGTGCTGCACGCCCGGGGGGACACACAGAGCCCATTGTCTTTCTTGGAATCCAAGCCCAACCTAACCAAACCTGACCCAACTCAGCTGCCTCCAACACAGCTCAGTGCAACCCAACCCAGCGTTCCCCAACACAAACTCAAACACCGCCATTCCAAATTAAACGAGATCAAATCAAGACATTAAGACAAACTGCATCTCCCCTTCGTAACTCTTCGCTGACAGGAGGTATTCTGCATTTTGATGTAAAACTGCCAGGGTTTGAGTCCTGGGCGAGCCTCTGCCTTCCCCTGGGCTGTACGTATCATGCCCCAGTAGAATTCTCAGTCTCGATGGTTTCAGGACACATGTAAAGGAGAGTCCAGACCCTCTACCTCAGAAAGGCAACTTTTGGCTGCTTATGGTGCTGGGTGTCTGGTCCTCTTCCAGACAGAGCAGTTGTGTGGGGTGAAACCTGGGTGTCTAGCCGGCTGTTGCCCGAATGTCTAACCATTGCTGCTAAGCGTGTGAGTCTCTGCTGTTCAGGCCAAGGCTCTGAGCTGGAACCAATGGCGAGGTGACTCCAGGTGCTGCATTCCTCAGTGCCTGAAGGGCAGTGTGCGGTGCGGAGGGGCGGTGGTAGCGGCTGCGCGCCAGGAATGTGCGTGGCCAGCAAGCCACTGAAGCATCTCTGTGAGCAGCTGAGAGGAGACGGAAAACAGCGTCCTGTGGCCTTAGGGAGCAGCGTAATGACTGCTGCGCCTCAAAGGGCCCATTTCAGTCTTGGGCACGTGTTGGATGGGAGCAAAACCTCTGAGATGAAAGGGGAAAAGGTGTAACCATCCAGGAGCGCGTTGCCAGCAAATAGTGGCAGTTAGCAAAGCGCTTCATGCGTAAAGAACGCTTCGGGTTCCCCGAGGCTTGGGGACAGGGTATAAAAGTCCGTGCATCCCCAGGCCTGCCATGCGCTGCCCTCGCTGCCGTCTCCTCAGTCAGCTGGGTAAGTCTGAACCCAGCCGGGTTCACTCTTTCTGCAGGCGCGCTTGTGGTTCTCACGCGTCCTCTCCCTGGGCGTCCGCCTCGTGCTCATGCCCTGCTCTGTGTTTCAGCTCTGCCTCCCTCGCCACAAGATGTCTTGCTCCAGACCCTGCCTGCCTTTCTCCTGCGGACCAGCCCCCCTTGCAAACAGCTGCAACGAGCCTTGTGTTCTGCGCTGCGCTGACTCCACCACCGTCATCGAGCCCTCCCCGGTGGTGGTGACCCTGCCGGGCCCCATCCTCACCTCTTTCCCCCAGAGCACAGCCGTGGGATCCTCTCTGTCGGCTGCTGTGGGGAGCTCCCTCAGCGCCGGGGGGGTCCCCGTCTCCTCTGGGGGCTCCCTTGGCCTTGGGAGGTTCACAGGCCTCGGGAGCGGTCTGTGCGGGCCCCTGCGTTCATGCAACGTGTGCTTGTAGGGCCAGGGCATGGCTCACGTTGGAGAGGACCACCAGAACGGAGAAAGGATGTCTGGATCCAGGACCGGGGAGACGCCAGTGGTTTCCCAGTGCGTGGGACGCCTGCCTCTCCCCCTGAATGGAAGGGAACCGTGTGTCACCCCTTGACAGCGTGCCGCCTTGCTCTTATTCTTCCTGTGCTTTCCTTGCTACCGCCAGGTAGCCCCCTCATCCTCCCTCCCGTGCTTCGTAGCTTTTGCTGCTGACCGAGGCAACACACTTCACTCGCCCGTGCTGCAGATGGGAGAGGACTCTCACCGGCTGCAGCTGCAACGGGGAGAAAGGAGTGCCTTGCAGGCGCTTGGTATCCCACTGCGAGGGGCGACGTCCTCGTGCCCTGTGGAGCCCTCGACCTCTCACGCTCAGTGCTCTTCCCCCTCCTGTTCTCACTGAAGAAATGCGCACTTGCTCTTCTCATTAAAGAAATGCTGCATCCCAGCCCGAGTGCCCTCATCTTCCTTTCTCCTGACACTGCAGCTGCCCCTGGGCCACGCGCGCTGTGGGGCTGCTGATTTTCTCTACGGGTCGATGCACAGACTCCTGCCCAGCCGTTCCACGCTGCCCTTGCCTCGTCCCTGGCCACGTGCAGGGCAGTCGCTTTGAGACGGGATTTCACTTGGTCTCCCGCCAAGCGTCCCTGGTGAGCGGAGCATGGAAGCGGCGAGGCCCCTGGGGAAAGGCATAGAGCCTTTGTCTGGTGGAAGAGGCAAATGAGAACATGTATCTTTATTTCCTTGCTTTATTCCACTTGATCATCTGGGGAAGGAGGTGCCCTCAGAACGTGTGGGCACATGGAGTTTTCCCCTTGTCAGATGAAATGGCTGGACTTGACCGCCTGGGGTGGCGGTTCCATGTTCCCTTCTTGGAAGCCACTGGGGTAATATGTCAGACTGCACATCTCTCTATCCAGTTGCCTGTTCTACACAGACTGAGCTCGGCATTGTCATTATGCCTCAGGCCAGGCATACATCTTGCCCAGAAGCCTGTGTCCGCTAGCACTGAATCTCCCCCCGCCCTCAGCCCTGTCTGTGTGCGTGACGCAATGTCTGTGCACCAGCAGCCCTGAAGAGCGGCCGGCTCCCCGGGGACCCCCATCAGCGGGTGGAGTTGGGGGAGGTTTAGAAGGTTCCTGCCACCTACACCCTGCCCAGCTGCCTCCTGAATGTTCACATTTAGGAGCTGACACTCTCCCAGCTGAGTGGCTCGGGCACCACGATGCGCATCCGAACCACGTGCAGAAGACAGCCGTAAAGACTGCAGCACTGCAGGCCCTTAGGGGAACACGTACAGCTGGAGGTTATGTACCAGGATAAGGAACGAATTTGGCCTTCAGTATACTTAAAGGAAACTCAATGGGAGACAGATACTCCATTTACTGCCCAGAAGGGACTTTTCAAAACCCAGATGGAAGCAAAACACACACGTGGTAACAAGTCAGGTACTACTCCCTGAACCCACATGCACACCTTTTGCGCACATGCTGAAGGAAAGGAGAAAGCAGGCATCCCCTGCTCCACAGCGGCCCAGCCAAGACATTGGCAGTTGTCAGCACAAACGGTAAGCAGCTGAGCTCCGAATGAAAAACATAGTGCGTAGTCTGGAAGATCAGGGCACATCTTGCCATCTGCACCACCTTTCAGAGGAAGCCAGGAGCACAGGCACGTGTGCTGGCCCTTTGCTGGACTCGATAGCTTCTCCAGGGCAAGCAGTGAAGTGGGACTGATGTGGCAGCACAAAGCTTTGCAAGCATTTTGTGAACAAGAACCTCAAACCCCCTAGAACACAAGCTCTCAGGACCTGACCGGGCTGGTGCAGCAGATGCGTGAGCCCCAGGGCTTTGCTTGCACACACTGCACTGGGACTAAATGCTGACAGAAGGGATTTGAAAGCCGCGGGTGCCTCAGGATCCAAGTCACACCTGCCTTGGAGCCAAAGGGCTGGCCAGCCTGCCTGCCTGCCCAGAAACTGACCTTTCCTCTTGCTGGAAAATGAACTCAGGCTGAGAACTGAGAGACCCAAATCCTGAGAGCTTTCTCCCTGCGCAGAGCGTGCTGAGGGTTGCTCTGGCTGGACCCACAATGAGGGCACAGGTCTGAGGCGCCTTAAAGAAGGATCTTCAGCACAACAGACTGAAACACCACCCACCACCAAGGGCACCTTGAAGGCCCTGATGTCCGGGTCAGGGCCCCAATGCCTAGGCCCAAGAAGTACCTCTTGCCAGGGCAGCATCACAATTACAGGCAAAGGGAGCCCCTCTTCTGGAGGGGAACTCAGTTTTCCTCTCAGGCATGTGAGAGCAGCCAACACTGCCATCCCACCAAGACGTGCTGGCTACTGCCTCTCCAAAGCCAGTGCTGTTGGAGCCTCCTGTGTGGTGGGCCTTGAGACTTTCCTCTGAGGACACAGGGCAGGGTTGGGGGGTGTGACGGTGTATGGCTAATGCAGGATGTCCTCACAGTAGGGGTGGTGAGAGCCTTGTAACGCATCAGTGCGCGGGGTCATTGTGGATGTGGTTAAGAGAGGCTCTCGGTGTCGTGGTTTAACCTGGCAGGCAGCTAAACACCACACAGCTGTTCGCTCGCTGCCCCGCATCGGGACGGGGGAAAGACTTGGAAAAAAAAGGTAAAAAGTTGTAGGCGGAGATAACGACAGCTTAGTAGGACAGAAAAGGAAGGAAAAACAATAACAGCAACAATAACAACAACAACAATAACAACAACAACAACAATAATAATGATTAAAGAACATACAAAACAAGTGATGCACAGTGCAATTGCTCACCATCCGCCGACCAATGCCCAGCCAATTCCCAAGCAGCGGCCGCTGCACCCCCCCAGACAACTCCCTCCAGTTCTATTGGTGTGCGATGCCATATGGTATGGAGTATCTTTTGGGCCAGTTTGGGTCAGCTGGCCTGTCTGTGTCTCCTCCCAGCTTCTCGTGCACCCCCCGCCTCCTCACTGCCAAGGCAGCACGAGAAGCTGAAGAGTCCTTGACTTAGTGTAAACACCGCTAGCAACAACTAAAACATCAGTTGTTATCAGCATTATTCTCACCCTAAATCCAAAACACAGCACTATACCAGCGACCAGGAAGGAAATTAACTCTATGCCAGCTGAAACCAGGGCGCTCAGGCTCTGCAAGATCCTGGTTAAAGTACCGGTTATGGGGGATAGCACAAGAAGGAGAAAGGGATAGCGCAGGTAGTCACGCGTTTTCTCACGTTCTTGTGCAGCCTCATCAGTTGCACACCATGTGCGAACACCTTTCAAGTGACAGAAACGCGGGCCCATTTTGTCAGGGGTGAAAGTGTTTCTGCCAACGGAAGCAGGAAGGAAGAAGCAGCAGGGCCAGTGTCCAGACTCGGGACGGAAATGAGGACTGGGCCTTCGCGAACGAGTTCTCTGTTGGAGAGGATGAGACACAGCTGCAGAGCGCTTCACCTCCTCCCAGCCCCACTGGCAAGAGGACACAATCCCTGAGGTGTTTGACCCAGCAGCCTTCCGCGTACACAAAGTGCTGGCTCTTTTGGGAGCCCGGTGAGAAAGGCTTGAATGCTTTCAAGGGAGATAATTTTCTTCTGACTAGCACAGAAGCGGTGAGAGCCAGTCGTAGAATCCTTCATCCCATCTGATGCTGGGAAGCCCAGGACGGTGCAGCCATGGGTCAGGGCAGGGCATGCTGCGCAGGTGCCGCCTGTGGGGACGTTCACCAGCTCTGCATTCACTTGCGCTCCTGCGGAGCCTTCGTTACAGTACAACTTCAGTATGCTATCAGTTGCTGATAGCAATCGCGCCTGGAATGCGGACTTCGCTTTCAAGGCTCCCGTGGGTGACAGATCCTAATATTCTTAACGTACTAAGAAAGCTAGAGCTCCTAGCGCACAGAGCTGGTGCTAGAAGCCCTCGTCTGGGGAGCCTTGCAGCAGACATTGTGTTGGTGGAGTTTGTGACTTAACAGGCCACGTCTGCGCGGTCGGCCCTTGTGCTTCAGGCCCAACGCGTCAGCGAAGCGGCTGCCGTAAGGGAAGCAGCTGCAGTGCCCCGTGCCGGCCGGTGCCGTGCGCTGGGGGATGCTATGGCAGGGAGAGCACCCAGCCTGCCAGGAGAAGACACGTGATTCTATTTGCTACACAAAACCAAAGGCCCCATGGCATGGTAGGCAGGAGGAACCTCTCCACGGACAGGATCCACGCAGCATGCCGTGGCAAGATCCCCCCGGGGTCCGTCCCATGCTGCATGGCAGCAGGGTGCCCAGCATCTGAAGGGACGCAAGATTTACTTGCTATCTATATTCCTCTTCTTACCCGATCTTATTAAAACTGCTTTCTGTTGGCCGGCTTCTTGTTGGGCCTTTCTTCCTGAGGCCCAGAAAAGAAGCCTGCGCCATTTCTTTCTCTGTCACATCCCTCCCCCATCCGCCTGGTGCAGAACGGCACAATCGTATTTCAAGTGGACAGAAGGAAACAGTGCATGCTTGCTTAGGATTAAACACACGCCGAGTCCTTGCTCAGCCCTGACCTCCCACAGGAGAGGGCACAGGGAACGAGGTCCAGCAGAGGTACGAGCTGGCAGGAGGACCCAGAGCAGCCTGCTGGGCATTGCATGAGCTGCCATCACCGCGAGCCTGCAGCCTGCGTGATGCTCTCGGGACAGATCAGTGACAGTGACACCTGTGAGTGGGCATCACCTTCCTCAGACGGTCACGGCGGCATCGCTGACATGGGCTGTTTCCCGGGCCCGGCTGTCCCTTTGCTGGCTCAATCAAAACTGCCTGCACGGGTTCTGTGCCCGGTGAACACAGAGCTGGGCACAGGGCGGGTGGACGGAGACAGAGGTGCCACCCTCTCCATCAGCATGCCTCCAAACGCCCCGCTCTGCCTTTCCCCAGTGGCCTCGCCGCTTCCATGCTCCGCTCACCAGGGACGCTTGGCGGGAGACCAAGTGAAATCCCGTCTCAAAGCGACTGCCCTGCACGTGGCCAGGGACTGGGCAAGGGCAGCGTGGAACGGCTGGGCAGGAGTCTGTGCATCGACCCGTAGAGAAAATCAGCAGCCCCACAGCACGCGTGGCCCAGGGGCAGCTGCAGTGTCAGGAGAAAGGAAGACGAAGGGCACTCGGGCTGGGATGCAGCATTTCTTTAATGAGAAGAGCAAGTGCGCATTTCTTCAGTGAGAACAGGAGGGGGAAGAGCACTGAGCGTGAGAGGTCGAGGGCTCCACAGGGCACGAGGACGTCGCCCCTCGCAGTGGGATACCAAGCGCCTGCAAGGCACTCCTTTCTCCCCGTTGCAGCTGCAGCCGGTGAGAGTCCTCTCCCATCTGCAGCACGGGCGAGTGAAGTGTGTTGCCTCGGTCAGCAGCAAAAGCTACGAAGCACGGGAGGGAGGATGAGGGGGCTACCTGGCGGTAGCAAGGAAAGCACAGGAAGAATAAGAGCAAGGCGGCACGCTGTCAAGGGGTGACACACGGTTCCCTTCCATTCAGGGGGAGAGGCAGGCGTCCCACGCACTGGGAAACCACTGGCCTCTCCCCGGTCCTGGATCCAGACATCCTTTCTCCGTTCCTGGTGGTCCTCTCCAACGTGAGCCATGCCCTGGCCCTACAAGCACACGTTGCATGAACGCAGGGGCCCGCACAGACCGCTCCCGAGGCCTGTGAACCTCCCAAGGCCAAGGGAGCCCCCAGAGGAGACGGGGACCCCCCCGGCGCTGAGGGAGCTCCCCACAGCAGCCGACAGAGAGGATCCCACGGCTGTGCTCTGGGGGAAAGAGGTGAGGATGGGGCCCGGCAGGGTCACCACCACCGGGGAGGGCTCGATGACGGTGGTGGAGTCAGCGCAGCGCAGAACACAAAGCTCGTTGCAGCTGTTTGCAAGGGGGGCTGGTCCGCAGGAGAAAGGCAGGCAGGGTCTGGAGCAAGACATCTTGTGGCGAGGGAGGCAGAGCTGAAACACAGAGCAGGGCATGAGCACGAGGCGGACGCCCAGGGAGAGGACGCGTGAGAACCACAAGCGCGCCTGCAGAAAGAGTGAACCCAGCTGGGTTCAGACTTACCCAGCTGACTGAGGAGACGGCAGCGAGGGCAGCGCATGGCAGGCCTGGGGATGCACGGACTTTTATACCCTGTCCCCAGGCCTCGGGGAACCCGAAGCGTTCTTTACGCATGAAGCGCTTTGCTAACTGCCACTATTTGCTGGCAACGCGCTCCTGGATGGTTACACCTTTTCCCCTTTCATCTCAGAGGTTTTGCTCCCATCCAACACGTGCCCAAGACTGAAATGGGCCCTTTGAGGCGCAGCAGTCATTACGCTGCTCCCTAAGGCCACAGGACGCTGTTTTCCGTCTCCTCTCAGCTGCTCACAGAGATGCTTCAGTGGCTTGCTGGCCACGCACATTCCTGGCGCGCAGCCGCTACCACCGCCCCTCCGCACCGCACACTGCCCTTCAGGCACTGAGGAATGCAGCACCTGGAGTCACCTCGCCATTGGTTCCAGCTCAGAGCCTTGGCCTGAACAGCAGAGACTCACACGCTTAGCAGCAATGGTTAGACATTTGGGCAACAGCTGGCAAACCTCTTTTGGGCTCCTCCTCTGCCCAGCTCTTGCAGTCCTCCACTTTCCTGGACCCAGGAAGGGAACTAATTCACTCTGACCCTGATCCCACCAAAGCACCTGGGAGCTCTCCTTCCCTGCCTTTACCACGTCCCACAGAGGCTGTTGGGCTCCAGGATGAGCAGGAGGAGAAAAACAAATGCATTTTGTCTTGGATCACCCTTGGGCAAGGAGTCATAAGGCTCTTCTTTGAACATCTTTGAACACAGACTTGTTTTTCAGTAAACAGTAAACCCTCCGAGCTGAACTCATCTGCCCGGAGGGAAGAAGAAAAGCAGAGGTGAGGTGCTCTAGGAAGCACACCATCCACACCCAGGAGAGAAACAGCTGGACCTTCCTGATGAGAGTGTCCAGCTCAGCTCTTTGGCCTCCCCTTTGATGTAGGGCTGACGTCTGGATGACTTGGACAGAGGGTGAGCCACAAGGACTGCTGAACAGTGTCATCCCACAGGCTTCACTGAATGCATGTGTCCATAGGTGCACGTTCGTGCTGCACGCCCGGGGGGACACACAGAGCCCATTGTCTTTCTTGGAATCCAAGCCCAACCTAACCAAACCTGACCCAACTCAGCTGCCTCCAACACAGCTCAGTGCAACCCAACCCAGCGTTCCCCAACACAAACTCAAACACCGCCATTCCAAATTAAACGAGATCAAATCAAGACATTAAGACAAACTGCATCTCCCCTTCGTAACTCTTCGCTGACAGGAGGTATTCTGCATTTTGATGTAAAACTGCCAGGGTTTGAGTCCTGGGCGAGCCTCTGCCTTCCCCTGGGCTGTACGTATCATGCCCCAGTAGAATTCTCAGTCTCGATGGTTTCAGGACACATGTAAAGGAGAGTCCAGACCCTCTACCTCAGAAAGGCAACTTTTGGCTGCTTATGGTGCTGGGTGTCTGGTCCTCTTCCAGACAGAGCAGTTGTGTGGGGTGAAACCTGGGTGTCTAGCCGGCTGTTGCCCGAATGTCTAACCATTGCTGCTAAGCGTGTGAGTCTCTGCTGTTCAGGCCAAGGCTCTGAGCTGGAACCAATGGCGAGGTGACTCCAGGTGCTGCATTCCTCAGTGCCTGAAGGGCAGTGTGCGGTGCGGAGGGGCGGTGGTAGCGGCTGCGCGCTAGGAATGTGCGTGGCCAGCAAGCCACTGAAGCATCTCTGTGAGCAGCTGAGAGGAGACGGAAAACAGCGTCCTGTGGCCTTAGGGAGCAGCGTAATGACTGCTGCGCCTCAAAGGGCCCATTTCAGTCTTGGGCACGTGTTGGATGGGAGCAAAACCTCTGAGATGAAAGGGGAAAAGGTGTAACCATCCAGGAGCGCGTTGCCAGCAAATAGTGGCAGTTAGCAAAGCGCTTCATGCGTAAAGAACGCTTCGGGTTCCCCGAGGCTTGGGGACAGGGTATAAAAGTCCGTGCATCCCCAGGCCTGCCATGCGCTGCCCTCGCTGCCGTCTCCTCAGTCAGCTGGGTAAGTCTGAACCCAGCCGGGTTCACTCTTTCTGCAGGCGCGCTTGTGGTTCTCACGCGTCCTCTCCCTGGGCGTCCGCCTCGTGCTCATGCCCTGCTCTGTGTTTCAGCTCTGCCTCCCTCGCCACAAGATGTCTTGCTCCAGACCCTGCCTGCCTTTCTCCTGCGGACCAGCCCCCCTTGCAAACAGCTGCAACGAGCCTTGTGTTCTGCGCTGCGCTGACTCCACCACCGTCATCGAGCCCTCCCCGGTGGTGGTGACCCTGCCGGGCCCCATCCTCACCTCTTTCCCCCAGAGCACAGCCGTGGGATCCTCTCTGTCGGCTGCTGTGGGGAGCTCCCTCAGCGCCGGGGGGGTCCCCGTCTCCTCTGGGGGCTCCCTTGGCCTTGGGAGGTTCACAGGCCTCGGGAGCAGTCTGTGCGGGCCCCTGCGTTCATGCAACGTGTGCTTGTAGGGCCAGGGCATGGCTCACGTTGGAGAGGACCACCAGAACGGAGAAAGGATGTCTGGATCCAGGACCGGGGAGACGCCAGTGGTTTCCCAGTGCGTGGGACGCCTGCCTCTCCCCCTGAATGGAAGGGAACCGTGTGTCACCCCTTGACAGCGTGCCGCCTTGCTCTTATTCTTCCTGTGCTTTCCTTGCTACCGCCAGGTAGCCCCCTCATCCTCCCTCCCGTGCTTCGTAGCTTTTGCTGCTGACCGAGGCAACACACTTCACTCGCCCGTGCTGCAGATGGGAGAGGACTCTCACCGGCTGCAGCTGCAACGGGGAGAAAGGAGTGCCTTGCAGGCGCTTGGTATCCCACTGCGAGGGGCGACGTCCTCGTGCCCTGTGGAGCCCTCGACCTCTCACGCTCAGTGCTCTTCCCCCTCCTGTTCTCACTGAAGAAATGCGCACTTGCTCTTCTCATTAAAGAAATGCTGCATCCCAGCCCGAGTGCCCTCATCTTCCTTTCTCCTGACACTGCAGCTGCCCCTGGGCCACGCGCGCTGTGGGGCTGCTGATTTTCTCTACGGGTCGATGCACAGACTCCTGCCCAGCCGTTCCACGCTGCCCTTGCCTCGTCCCTGGCCACGTGCAGGGCAGTCGCTTTGAGACGGGATTTCACTTGGTCTCCCGCCAAGCGTCCCTGGTGAGCGGAGCATGGAAGCGGCGAGGCCCCTGGGGAAAGGCATAGAGCCTTTGTCTGGTGGAAGAGGCAAATGAGAACATGTATCTTTATTTCCTTGCTTTATTCCACTTGATCATCTGGGGAAGGAGGTGCCCTCAGAACGTGTGGGCACATGGAGTTTTCCCCTTGTCAGATGAAATGGCTGGACTTGACCGCCTGGGGTGGCGGTTCCATGTTCCCTTCTTGGAAGCCACTGGGGTAATATGTCAGACTGCACATCTCTCTATCCAGTTGCCTGTTCTACACAGACTGAGCTCGGCATTGTCATTATGCCTCAGGCCAGGCATACATCTTGCCCAGAAGCCTGTGTCCGCTAGCACTGAATCTCCCCCCGCCCTCAGCCCTGTCTGTGTGCGTGACGCAATGTCTGTGCACCAGCAGCCCTGAAGAGCGGCCGGCTCCCCGGGGACCCCCATCAGCGGGTGGAGTTGGGGGAGGTTTAGAAGGTTCCTGCCACCTACACCCTGCCCAGCTGCCTCCTGAATGTTCACATTTAGGAGCTGACACTCTCCCAGCTGAGTGGCTCGGGCACCACGATGCGCATCCGAACCACGTGCAGAAGACAGCCGTAAAGACTGCAGCACTGCAGGCCCTTAGGGGAACACGTACAGCTGGAGGTTATGTACCAGGATAAGGAACGAATTTGGCCTTCAGTATACTTAAAGGAAACTCAATGGGAGACAGATACTCCATTTACTGCCCAGAAGGGACTTTTCAAAACCCAGATGGAAGCAAAACACACACGTGGTAACAAGTCAGGTACTACTCCCTGAACCCACATGCACACCTTTTGCGCACATGCTGAAGGAAAGGAGAAAGCAGGCATCCCCTGCTCCACAGCGGCCCAGCCAAGACATTGGCAGTTGTCAGCACAAACGGTAAGCAGCTGAGCTCCGAATGAAAAACATAGTGCGTAGTCTGGAAGATCAGGGCACATCTTGCCATCTGCACCACCTTTCAGAGGAAGCCAGGAGCACAGGCACGTGTGCTGGCCCTTTGCTGGACTCGATAGCTTCTCCAGGGCAAGCAGTGAAGTGGGACTGATGTGGCAGCACAAAGCTTTGCAAGCATTTTGTGAACAAGAACCTCAAACCCCCTAGAACACAAGCTCTCAGGACCTGACCGGGCTGGTGCAGCAGATGCGTGAGCCCCAGGGCTTTGCTTGCACACACTGCACTGGGACTAAATGCTGACAGAAGGGATTTGAAAGCCGCGGGTGCCTCAGGATCCAAGTCACACCTGCCTTGGAGCCAAAGGGCTGGCCAGCCTGCCTGCCTGCCCAGAAACTGACCTTTCCTCTTGCTGGAAAATGAACTCAGGCTGAGAACTGAGAGACCCAAATCCTGAGAGCTTTCTCCCTGCGCAGAGCGTGCTGAGGGTTGCTCTGGCTGGACCCACAATGAGGGCACAGGTCTGAGGCGCCTTAAAGAAGGATCTTCAGCACAACAGACTGAAACACCACCCACCACCAAGGGCACCTTGAAGGCCCTGATGTCCGGGTCAGGGCCCCAATGCCTAGGCCCAAGAAGTACCTCTTGCCAGGGCAGCATCACAATTACAGGCAAAGGGAGCCCCTCTTCTGGAGGGGAACTCAGTTTTCCTCTCAGGCATGTGAGAGCAGCCAACACTGCCATCCCACCAAGACGTGCTGGCTACTGCCTCTCCAAAGCCAGTGCTGTTGGAGCCTCCTGTGTGGTGGGCCTTGAGACTTTCCTCTGAGGACACAGGGCAGGGTTGGGGGGTGTGACGGTGTATGGCTAATGCAGGATGTCCTCACAGTAGGGGTGGTGAGAGCCTTGTAACGCATCAGTGCGCGGGGTCATTGTGGATGTGGTTAAGAGAGGCTCTCGGTGTCGTGGTTTAACCTGGCAGGCAGCTAAACACCACACAGCTGTTCGCTCGCTGCCCCGCATCGGGACGGGGGAAAGACTTGGAAAAAAAAGGTAAAAAGTTGTAGGCGGAGATAACGACAGCTTAGTAGGACAGAAAAGGAAGGAAAAACAATAACAGCAACAATAACAACAACAACAATAACAACAACAACAACAATAATAATGATTAAAGAACATACAAAACAAGTGATGCACAGTGCAATTGCTCACCATCCGCCGACCAATGCCCAGCCAATTCCCAAGCAGCGGCCGCTGCACCCCCCCAGACAACTCCCTCCAGTTCTATTGGTGTGCGATGCCATATGGTATGGAGTATCTTTTGGGCCAGTTTGGGTCAGCTGGCCTGTCTGTGTCTCCTCCCAGCTTCTCGTGCACCCCCCGCCTCCTCACTGCCAAGGCAGCACGAGAAGCTGAAGAGTCCTTGACTTAGTGTAAACACCGCTAGTAACAACTAAAACATCAGTTGTTATCAGCATTATTCTCACCCTAAATCCAAAACACAGCACTATACCAGCGACCAGGAAGGAAATTAACTCTATGCCAGCTGAAACCAGGGCGCTCAGGCTCTGCAAGATCCTGGTTAAAGTACCGGTTATGGGGGATAGCACAAGAAGGAGAAAGGGATAGCGCAGGTAGTCACGCATTTTCTCACGTTCTTGTGCAGCCTCATCAGTTGCACACCATGTGCGAACACCTTTCAAGTGACAGAAACGCGGGCCCATTTTGTCAGGGGTGAAAGTGTTTCTGCCAACGGAAGCAGGAAGGAAGAAGCAGCAGGGCCAGTGTCCAGACTCGGGACGGAAATGAGGACTGGGCCTTCGCGAACGAGTTCTCTGTTGGAGAGGATGAGACACAGCTGCAGAGCGCTTCACCTCCTCCCAGCCCCACTGGCAAGAGGACACAATCCCTGAGGTGTTTGACCCAGCAGCCTTCCGCGTACACAAAGTGCTGGCTCTTTTGGGAGCCCGGTGAGAAAGGCTTGAATGCTTTCAAGGGAGATAATTTTCTTCTGACTAGCACAGAAGCGGTGAGAGCCAGTCATAGAATCCTTCATCCCATCTGATGCTGGGAAGCCCAGGACGGTGCAGCCATGGGTCAGGGCAGGGCATGCTGCGCAGGTGCCGCCTGTGGGGACGTTCACCAGCTCTGCATTCACTTGCGCTCCTGCGGAGCCTTCGTTACAGTACAACTTCAGTATGCTATCAGTTGCTGATAGCAATCGCGCCTGGAATGCGGACTTCGCTTTCAAGGCTCCCGTGGGTGACAGATCCTAATATTCTTAACGTACTAAGAAAGCTAGAGCTCCTAGCGCACAGAGCCGGTGCTAGAAGCCCTCGTCTGGGGAGCCTTGCAGCAGACATTGTGTTGGTGGAGTTTGTGACTTAACAGGCCACGTCTGCGCGGTCGGCCCTTGTGCTTCAGGCCCAACGCGTCAGCGAAGCGGCTGCCGTAAGGGAAGCAGCTGCAGTGCCCCGTGCCGGCCGGTGCCGTGCGCTGGGGGATGCTATGGCAGGGAGAGCACCCAGCCTGCCAGGAGAAGACACGTGATTCTATTTGCTACACAAAACCAAAGGCCCCATGGCATGGTAGGCAGGAGGAACCTCTCCACGGACAGGATCCACGCAGCATGCCGTGGCAAGATCCCCCCGGGGTCCGTCCCATGCTGCATGGCAGCAGGGTGCCCAGCATCTGAAGGGACGCAAGATTTACTTGCTATCTATATTCCTCTTCTTACCCGATCTTATTAAAACTGCTTTCTATTGGCCGGCTAACTCCCTTGGGCAAGGAGTCATAAGGCTCTTCTTTGAACATCTTTGAACACAGACTTGTTTTTCAGTAAACAGTAAACCCTCCGAGCTGAACTCATCTGCCCGGAGGGAAGAAGAAAAGCAGAGGTGAGGTGCTCTAGGAAGCACACCATCCACACCCAGGAGAGAAACAGCTGGACCTTCCTGATGAGAGTGTCCAGCTCAGCTCTTTGGCCTCCCCTTTGATGTAGGGCTGACGTCTGGATGACTTGGACAGAGGGTGAGCCACAAGGACTGCTGAACAGTGTCATCCCACAGGCTTCACTGAATGCATGTGTCCATAGGTGCACGTTCGTGCTGCACGCCCGGGGGGACACACAGAGCCCATTGTCTTTCTTGGAATCCAAGCCCAACCTAACCAAACCTGACCCAACTCAGCTGCCTCCAACACAGCTCAGTGCAACCCAACCCAGCGTTCCCCAACACAAACTCAAACACCGCCATTCCAAATTAAACGAGATGAAATCAAGACATTAAGACAAACTGCATCTCCCCTTCGTAACTCTTCGCTGGCAGGAGGTATTCTGCATTTTGATGTAAAACTGCCAGGGTTTGAGTCCTGGGCGAGCCTCTGCCTTCCCCTGGGCTGTACGTATCATGCCCCAGTAGAATTCTCAGTCTCGATGGTTTCAGGACACATGTAAAGGAGAGTCCAGACCCTCTACCTCAGAAAGGCAACTTTTGGCTGCTTATGGTGCTGGGTGTCTGGTCCTCTTCCAGACAGAGCAGTTGTGTGGGGTGAAACCTGGGTGTCTAGCCGGCTGTTGCCCGAATGTCTAACCATTGCTGCTAAGCGTGTGAGTCTCTGCTGTTCAGGCCAAGGCTCTGAGCTGGAACCAATGGCGAGGTGACTCCAGGTGCTGCATTCCTCAGTGCCTGAAGGGCAGTGTGCGGTGCGGAGGGGCGGTGGTAGCGGCTGCGCGCCAGGAATGTGCGTGGCCAGCAAGCCACTGAAGCATCTCTGTGAGCAGCTGAGAGGAGACGGAAAACAGCGTCCTGTGGCCTTAGGGAGCAGCGTAATGACTGCTGCGCCTCAAAGGGCCCATTTCAGTCTTGGGCACGTGTTGGATGGGAGCAAAACCTCTGAGATGAAAGGGGAAAAGGTGTAACCATCCAGGAGCGCGTTGCCAGCAAATAGTGGCAGTTAGCAAAGCGCTTCATGCGTAAAGAACGCTTCGGGTTCCCCGAGGCTTGGGGACAGGGTATAAAAGTCCGTGCATCCCCAGGCCTGCCATGCGCTGCCCTCGCTGCCGTCTCCTCAGTCAGCTGGGTAAGTCTGAACCCAGCCGGGTTCACTCTTTCTGCAGGCGCGCTTGTGGTTCTCACGCGTCCTCTCCCTGGGCGTCCGCCTCGTGCTCATGCCCTGCTCTGTGTTTCAGCCCTGTCTCCCTCGCCACAAGATGTCTTGCTCCAGACCCTGCCTGCCTTTCTCCTGCGGACCAGCCCCCCTTGCAAACAGCTGCAACGAGCCTTGTGTTCTGCGCTGCGCTGACTCCACCACCGTCATCGAGCCCTCCCCGGTGGTGGTGACCCTGCCGGGCCCCATCCTCACCTCTTTCCCCCAGAGCACAGCCGTGGGATCCTCTCTGTCGGCTGCTGTGGGGAGCTCCCTCAGCGCCGGGGGGGTCCCCGTCTCCTCTGGGGGCTCCCTTGGCCTTGGGAGGTTCACAGGCCTCGGGAGCGGTCTGTGCGGGCCCCTGCGTTCATGCAACGTGTGCTTGTAGGGCCAGGGCATGGCTCACGTTGGAGAGGACCACCAGGAACGGAGAAAGGACGTCTGGATCCAGGACCGGGGAGACGCCAGTGGTTTCCCAGTGCGTGGGACGCCTGCCTCTCCCCCTGAATGGAAGGGAACCGTGTGTCACCCCTTGACAGCGTGCCGCCTTGCTCTTATTCTTCCTGTGCTTTCCTTGCTACCGCCAGGTAGCCCCCTCATCCTCCCTCCCGTGCTTCGTAGCTTTTGCTGCTGACCGAGGCAACACACTTCACTCGCCCGTGCTGCAGATGGGAGAGGACTCTCACCGGCTGCAGCTGCAACGGGGAGAAAGGAGTGCCTTGCAGGCGCTTGGTATCCCACTGCGAGGGGCGACGTCCTCGTGCCCTGTGGAGCCCTCGACCTCTCACGCTCAGTGCTCTTCCCCCTCCTGTTCTCACTGAAGAAATGCGCACTTGCTCTTCTCATTAAAGAAATGCTGCATCCCAGCCCGAGTGCCCTCGTCTTCCTTTCTCCTGACACTGCAGCTGCCCCTGGGCCACGCGTGCTGTGGGGCTGCTGATTTTCTCTACGGGTCGATGCACAGACTCCTGCCCAGCCGTTCCACGCTGCCCTTGCCCAGTCCCTGGCCACGTGCAGGGCAGTCGCTTTGAGACGGGATTTCACTTGGTCTCCCGCCAAGCGTCCCTGGTGAGCGGAGCATGGAAGCGGCGAGGCCACTGGGGAAAGGCAGAGCGGGTTGTTTGGAGGCATGCTGATGGAGAGGGTGGCACCTCTGTCTCCGTCCACCCGCCCTGTGCCCAGCTCTGTGTTCACCGGGCACAGAACCCGTGCAGGCAGTTTTGATTGAGCCAGCAAAGGGACAGCCGGGCCCGGGAAACAGCCCATGTCAGCGATGCCGCCGTGACCGTCTGAGGAAGGTGATGCCCACTCACAAGTGTCTCTGTCACTGATCTGTCCCGAGAGCATCACGCAGGCTGCAGGCACACGGTGAGCTGAATGGCAGCTCATGCAATGCCCAGCAGGCTGCTCTGGGTCCTCCTGCCAGCTCGTACCTCTGCTGGACCTCGTTCCCTGTCCCCTCTCCTGTGGGAGGTCAGGGCTGAGCAAGGACTCGGCGTGTGTTTAATCCTAAGCAAGCGTGCACTGTTTCCTTCTGTCCACTTGAAATACGATTGTGCCGTTCTGCACCAGGCGGATGGGGGAGGGATGTGACAGAGAAAGAAATGGCGCAGGCTTCTTTTCTGGGCCTCAGGAAGAAAGGCCCAACAAGAAGCCGGCCAATAGAAAGCAGTTTTAATAAGATCGGGTAAGAAGAGGAATATAGATAGCAAGTAAATCTTGCGTCCCTTCAGATGCTGGGCACCCTGCTGCCATGCAGCATGGGACGGACCCCGGGGGGATCTTGCCACGGCATGCTGCGTGGATCCTGTCCGTGGAGAGGTTCCTCCTGCCTACCATGCCATGGGGCCTTTGGTTTTGTGTAGCAAATAGAATCACGTGTCTTCTCCTGGCAGGCTGGGTGCTCTCCCTGCCATAGCATCCCCCAGCGCACGGCACCGGCCGGCACGGGGCACTGCAGCTGCTTCCCTTACGGCAGCCGCTTCGCTGACGCGTTGGGCCTGAAGCACAAGGGCCGACCGCGCAGACGTGGCCTGTTAAGTCACAAACTCCACCAACACAATGTCTGCTGCAAGGCTCCCCAGACGAGGGCTTCTAGCACCGGCTCTGTGCGCTAGGAGCTCTAGCTTTCTTAGTACGTTAAGAATATTAGGATCTGTCACCCACGGGAGCCTTGAAAGCGAAGTCCGCATTCCAGGCGCGATTGCTATCAGCAACTGATAGCATACTGAAGTTGTACTGTAACGAAGGCTCCGCAGGAGCGCAAGTGAATGCAGAGCTGGTGAACGTCCCCACAGGCGGCACCTGCGCAGCATGCCCTGCCCTGACCCATGGCTGCACCGTCCTGGGCTTCCCAGCATCAGATGGGATGAAGGATTCTACGACTGGCTCTCACCGCTTCTGTGCTAGTCAGAAGAAAATTATCTCCCTTGAAAGCATTCAAGCCTTTCTCACCGGGCTCCCAAAAGAGCCAGCACTTTGTGTACGCGGAAGGCTGCTGGGTCAAACACCTCAGGGATTGTGTCCTCTTGCCAGTGGGGCTGGGAGGAGGTGAAGCGCTCTGCAGCTGTGTCTCATCCTCTCCAACAGAGAACTCGTTCGCGAAGGCCCAGTCCTCATTTCCGTCCCGAGTCTGGACACTGGCCCTGCTGCTTCTTCCTTCCTGCTTCCGTTGGCAGAAACACTTTCACCCCTGACAAAATGGGCCCGCGTTTCTGTCACTTGAAAGGTGTTCACGCACGGTGTGCCACTGATGAGGCTGCACAAGAACGTGAGAAAACGCGTGACTACCTGCGCTATCCCTTTCTCCTTCTTGTGCTATCCCCCATAACCGGTACTTTAACCAGGATCTTGCAGAGCCTGAGCGCCCTGGTTTCAGCTGGCATAGAGTTAATTTCCTTCCTGGTCGCTGGTATAGTGCTGTGTTTTGGATTTAGGGTGAGAATAATGCTGATAACAACTGATGTTTTAGTTGTTGCTAGCGGTGTTTACACTAAGTCAAGGACTCTTCAGCTTCTCGTGCTGCCTTGGCAGTGAGGAGGCGGGGGGTGCACGAGAAGCTGGGAGGAGACACAGACAGGCCAGCTGACCCAAACTGGCCCAAAAGATACTCCATACCATATGGCATCGCACACCAATAGAACTGGAGGGAGTTGTCTGGGGGGGTGCAGCGGCCGCTGCTTGGGAATTGGCTGGGCATTGGTCGGCGGATGGTGAGCAATTGCACTGTGCATCACTTGTTTTGTATGTTCTTTAATCATTATTATTATTGTTGTTGTTGTTATTATTGTTGTTGTTATTGTTATTATTGTTGCTGTTATTGTTTTTCCTTCCTTTTCTGTCCTACTAAGCTGTCGTTATCTCCGCCTACAACTTTTTACCTTTTTTTTCCAAGTCTTTCCCCCGTCCCGATGCGGGGCAGCGAGCGAACAGCTGTGTGGTGTTTAGCTGCCTGCCAGGTTAAACCACGACACCGAGAGCCTCTCTTAACCACATCCACAATGACCCCGCGCACTGATGCGTTACAAGGCTCTCACCACCCCTACTGTGAGGACATCCTGTATTAGCCATACACCGTCACACCCCCCAACCCTGCCCTGTGTCCTCAGAGGAAAGTCTCAAGGCCCACCACACAGGAGGCTCCAACAGCACTGGCTTTGGAGAGGCAGTAGCCAGCACGTCTTGGTGGGATGGCAGTGTTGGCTGCTCTCACATGCCTGAGAGGAAAACTGAGTTCCCCTCCAGAAGAGGGGCTCCCTTTGCCTGTAATTGTGATGCTGCCCTGGCAAGAGGTACTTCTTGGGCCTAGGCATTGGGGCCCTGACCCGGACATCAGGGCCTTCAAGGTGCCCTTGGTGGTGGGTGGTGTTTCAGTCTGTTGTGCTGAAGATCCTTCTTTAAGGCGCCTCAGACCTGTGCCCTCATTGTGGGTCCAGCCAGAGCAACCCTCAGCACGCTCTGCGCAGGGAGAAAGCTCTCAGGATTTGGGTCTCTCAGTTCTCAGCCTGAGTTCATTTTCCAGCAAGAGGAAAGGTCAGTTTCTGGGCAGGCAGGCAGGCTGGCCAGCCCTTTGGCTCCAAGGCAGGTGTGACTTGGATCCTGAGGCACCCGCGGCTTTCAAATCCCTTCTGTCAGCATTTAGTCCCAGTGCAGTGTGTGCAAGCAAAGCCCTGGGGCTCACGCATCTGCTGCACCAGCCCGGTCAGGTCCTGAGAGCTCGTGTTCTAGGGGGTTTGAGGTTCTTGTTCACAAAATGCTTGCAAAGCTTTGTGCTGCCACATCAGTCCCACTTCACTGCTTGCCCTGGAGAAGCTATCGAGTCCAGCAAAGGGCCAGCACACGTGCCTGTGCTCCTGGCTTCCTCTGAAAGGTGGTGCAGATGGCAAGATGTGCCCTGATCTTCCAGACTACGCACTATGTTTTTCATTCGGAGCTCAGCTGCTTACCGTTTGTGCTGACAACTGCCAATGTCTTGGCTGGGCCGCTGTGGAGCAGGGGATGCCTGCTTTCTCCTTTCCTTCAGCATGTGCGCAAAAGGTGTGCATGTGGGTTCAGGGAGTAGTACCTGACTTGTTACCACGTGTGTGTTTTGCTTCCATCTGGGTTTTGAAAAGTCCCTTCTGGGCAGTAAATGGAGTATCTGTCTCCCATTGAGTTTCCTTTAAGTATACTGAAGGCCAAATTCGTTCCTTATCCTGGTACATAACCTCCAGCTGTACGTGTTCCCCTAAGGGCCTGCAGTGCTGCAGTCTTTACGGCTGTCTTCTGCACGTGGTTCGGATGCGCATCGTGGTGCCCGAGCCACTCAGCTGGGAGAGTGTCAGCTCCTAAATGTGAACATTCAGGAGGCAGCTGGGCAGGGTGTAGGTGGCAGGAACCTTCTAAACCTCCCCCAACTCCACCCGCTGATGGGGGTCCCCGGGGAGCCGGCCGCTCTTCAGGGCTGCTGGTGCACAGACATTGCGTCACGCACACAGACAGGGCTGAGGGCGGGGGGAGATTCAGTGCTAGCGGACACAGGCTTCTGGGCAAGATGTATGCCTGGCCTGAGGCATAATGACAATGCCGAGCTCAGTCTGTGTAGAACAGGCAACTGGATAGAGAGATGTGCAGTCTGACATATTACCCCAGTGGCTTCCAAGAAGGGAACATGGAACCGCCACCCCAGGCGGTCAAGTCCAGCCATTTCATCTGACAAGGGGAAAACTCCATGTGCCCACACGTTCTGAGGGCACCTCCTTCCCCAGATGATCAAGTGGAATAAAGCAAGGAAATAAAGATACATGTTCTCATTTGCCTCTTCCACCAGACAAAGGCTCTATGCCTTTCCCCAGGGGCCTCGCCGCTTCCATGCTCCGCTCACCAGGGACGCTTGGCGGGAGACCAAGTGAAATCCCATCTCAAAGCGACTGCCCTGCACGTGGCCAGGGACGAGGCAAGGGCAGCGTGGAACGGCTGGGCAGGAGTCTGTGCATCGACCCGTAGAGAAAATCAGCAGCCCCACAGCGCGCGTGGCCCAGGGGCAGCTGCAGTGTCAGGAGAAAGGAAGACGAGGGCACTCGGGCTGGGATGCAGCATTTCTTTAATGAGAAGAGCAAGTGCGCATTTCTTCAGTGAGAACAGGAGGGGGAAGAGCACTGAGCGTGAGAGGTCGAGGGCTCCACAGGGCACGAGGACGTCGCCCCTCGCAGTGGGATACCAAGCGCCTGCAAGGCACTCCTTTCTCCCCGTTGCAGCTGCAGCCGGTGAGAGTCCTCTCCCATCTGCAGCACGGGCGAGTGAAGTGTGTTGCCTCGGTCAGCAGCAAAAGCTACGAAGCACGGGAGGGAGGATGAGGGGGCTACCTGGCGGTAGCAAGGAAAGCACAGGAAGAATAAGAGCAAGGCGGCACGCTGTCAAGGGGTGACACACGGTTCCCTTCCATTCAGGGGGAGAGGCAGGCGTCCCACGCACTGGGAAACCACTGGCGTCTCCCCGGTCCTGGATCCAGACATCCTTTCTCCGTTCCTGGTGGTCCTCTCCAACGTGAGCCATGCCCTGGCCCTACAAGCACACGTTGCATGAACGCAGGGGCCCGCACAGACCGCTCCCGAGGCCTGTGAACCTCCCAAGGCCAAGGGAGCCCCCAGAGGAGACGGGGACCCCCCCGGCGCTGAGGGAGCTCCCCACAGCAGCCGACAGAGAGGATCCCACGGCTGTGCTCTGGGGGAAAGAGGTGAGGATGGGGCCCGGCAGGGTCACCACCACCGGGGAGGGCTCGATGACGGTGGTGGAGTCAGCGCAGCGCAGAACACAAGGCTCGTTGCAGCTGTTTGCAAGGGGGGCTGGTCCGCAGGAGAAAGGCAGGCAGGGTCTGGAGCAAGACATCTTGTGGCGAGGGAGGCAGAGCTGAAACACAGAGCAGGGCATGAGCACGAGGCGGACGCCCAGGGAGAGGACGCGTGAGAACCACAAGCGCGCCTGCAGAAAGAGTGAACCCGGCTGGGTTCAGACTTACCCAGCTGACTGAGGAGACGGCAGCGAGGGCAGCGCATGGCAGGCCTGGGGATGCACGGACTTTTATACCCTGTCCCCAAGCCTCGGGGAACCCGAAGCGTTCTTTACGCATGAAGCGCTTTGCTAACTGCCACTATTTGCTGGCAACGCGCTCCTGGATGGTTACACCTTTTCCCCTTTCATCTCAGAGGTTTTGCTCCCATCCAACACGTGCCCAAGACTGAAATGGGCCCTTTGAGGCGCAGCAGTCATTACGCTGCTCCCTAAGGCCACAGGACGCTGTTTTCCGTCTCCTCTCAGCTGCTCACAGAGATGCTTCAGTGGCTTGCTGGCCACGCACATTCCTGGCGCGCAGCCGCTACCACCGCCCCTCCGCACCGCACACTGCCCTTCAGGCACTGAGGAATGCAGCACCTGGAGTCACCTCGCCATTGGTTCCAGCTCAGAGCCTTGGCCTGAACAGCAGAGACTCACACGCTTAGCAGCAATGGTTAGACATTCGGGCAACAGCCGGCTAGACACCCAGGTTTCACCCCACACAACTGCTCTGTCTGGAAGAGGACCAGACACCCAGCACCATAAGCAGCCAAAAGTTGCCTTTCTGAGGTAGAGGGTCTGGACTCTCCTTTACATGTGTCCTGAAACCATCGAGACTGAGAATTCTACTGGGGCATGATACGTACAGCCCAGGGGAAGGCAGAGGCTCGCCCAGGACTCAAACCCTGGCAGTTTTACATCAAAATGCAGAATACCTCCTGCCAGCGAAGAGTTACGAAGGGGAGATGCAGTTTGTCTTAATGTCTTGATTTCATCTCGTTTAATTTGGAATGGCGGTGTTTGAGTTTGTGTTGGGGAACGCTGGGTTGGGTTGCACTGAGCTGTGTTGGAGGCAGCTGAGTTGGGTCAGGTTTGGTTAGGTTGGGCTTGGATTCCAAGAAAGACAATGGGCTCTGTGTGTCCCCCCGGGCGTGCAGCACGAACGTGCACCTATGGACACATGCATTCAGTGAAGCCTGTGGGATGACACTGTTCAGCAGTCCTTGTGGCTCACCCTCTGTCCAAGTCATCCAGACGTCAGCCCTACATCAAAGGGGAGGCCAAAGAGCTGAGCTGGACACTCTCATCAGGAAGGTCCAGCTGTTTCTCTCCTGGGTGTGGATGGTGTGCTTCCTAGAGCACCTCACCTCTGCTTTTCTTCTTCCCTCCGGGCAGATGAGTTCAGCTCGGAGGGTTTACTGTTTACTGAAAAACAAGTCTGTGTTCAAAGATGTTCAAAGAAGAGCCTTATGACTCCTTGCCCAAGGGTGATCCAAGACAAAATGCATTTGTTTTTCTCCTCCTGCTCATCCTGGAGCCCAACAGCCTCTGTGGGACGTGGTAAAGGCAGGGAAGGAGAGCTCCCAGGTGCTTTGGTGGGATCAGGGTCAGAGTGAATTAGTTCCCTTCCTGGGTCCAGGAAAGTGGAGGACTGCAAGAGCTGGGCAGAGGAGGAGCCCAAAAGAGGTTTGCCAGCTGTTGCCCAAATGTCTAACCATTGCTGCTAAGCGTGTGAGTCTCTGCTGTTCAGGCCAAGGCTCTGAGCTGGAACCAATGGCGAGGTGACTCCAGGTGCTGCATTCCTCAGTGCCTGAAGGGCAGTGTGCGGTGCGGAGGGGCGGTGGTAGCGGCTGCGCGCCAGGAATGTGCGTGGCCAGCAAGCCACTGAAGCATCTCTGTGAGCAGCTGAGAGGAGACGGAAAACAGCGTCCTGTGGCCTTAGGGAGCAGCGTAATGACTGCTGCGCCTCAAAGGGCCCATTTCAGTCTTGGGCACGTGTTGGATGGGAGCAAAACCTCTGAGATGAAAGGGGAAAAGGTGTAACCATCCAGGAGCGCGTTGCCAGCAAATAGTGGCAGTTAGCAAAGCGCTTCATGCGTAAAGAACGCTTCGGGTTCCCCGAGGCTTGGGGACAGGGTATAAAAGTCCGTGCATCCCCAGGCCTGCCATGCGCTGCCCTCGCTGCCGTCTCCTCAGTCAGCTGGGTAAGTCTGAACCCAGCCGGGTTCACTCTTTCTGCAGGCGCGCTTGTGGTTCTCACGCGTCCTCTCCCTGGGCGTCCGCCTCGTGCTCATGCCCTGCTCTGTGTTTCAGCTCTGCCTCCCTCGGCACAAGATGTCTTGCTCCAGACCCTGCCTGCCTTTCTCCTGCGGACCAGCCCCCCTTGCAAACAGCTGCAACGAGCCTTGTGTTCTGCGCTGCGCTGACTCCACCACCGTCATCGAGCCCTCCCCGGTGGTGGTGACCCTGCCGGGCCCCATCCTCACCTCTTTCCCCCAGAGCACAGCCGTGGGATCCTCTCTGTCGGCTGCTGTGGGGAGCTCCCTCAGCGCCGGGGGGGTCCCCGTCTCCTCTGGGGGCTCCCTTGGCCTTGGGAGGTTCACAGGCCTCGGGAGCGGTCTGTGCGGGCCCCTGCGTTCATGCAACGTGTGCTTGTAGGGCCAGGGCATGGCTCACGTTGGAGAGGACCACCAGGAACGGAGAAAGGACGTCTGGATCCAGGACCGGGGAGACGCCAGTGGTTTCCCAGTGCGTGGGACGCCTGCCTCTCCCCCTGAATGGAAGGGAACCGTGTGTCACCCCTTGACAGCGTGCCGCCTTGCTCTTATTCTTCCTGTGCTTTCCTTGCTACCGCCAGGTAGCCCCCTCATCCTCCCTCCCGTGCTTCGTAGCTTTTGCTGCTGACCGAGGCAACACACTTCACTCGCCCGTGCTGCAGATGGGAGAGGACTCTCACCGGCTGCAGCTGCAACGGGGAGAAAGGAGTGCCTTGCAGGCGCTTGGTATCTCACTGCGAGGGGCGACGTCCTCGTGCCCTGTGGAGCCCTCGACCTCTCACGCTCAGTGCTCTTCCCCCTCCTGTTCTCACTGAAGAAATGCGCACTTGCTCTTCTCATTAAAGAAATGTTGCATCCCAGCCCGAGTGCCCTCGTCTTCCTTTCTCCTGACACTGCAGCTGCCCCTGGGCCACGCGCGCTGTGGGGCTGCTGATTTTCTCTACGGGTCGATGCACAGACTCCTGCCCAGCCGTTCCACGCTGCCCTTGCCTCGTCCCTGGCCACGTGCAGGGCAGTCGCTTTGAGACGGGATTTCACTTGGTCTCCCGCCAAGCGTCCCTGGTGAGCGGAGCATGGAAGCGGTGAGGCCCCTGGGGAAAGGCATAGAGCCTTTGTCTGGTGGAAGAGGCAAATGAGAACATGTATCTTTATTTCCTTGCTTTATTCCATTTGATCATCTGGGGAAGGAGGTGCCCTCAGAACGTGTGGGCACATGGAGTTTTCCCCTTGTCAGGTAAAACGGGTGGACTTGACCGTCTGGGGTGAGGCATGTTCCCTTCTTGGAAGCCACTGGGTAATGTGTCAGACCGCACATATGCAGTTGCCTGTTCTACACATACTGACCTCAGCATTGGTTGGGTTGCATTGTACAGCGCTGGGTTGGATGCAGTTGAGTTGGATTGTGTTGCGTTAAGTTTAACTTGGTGGGTTTGGGTTTTTTTCTGGGGGTGACAATTGCTCTCAGTGCTTTTCACAACATGGAGCTGGGTGGCATTGCCAGGAGCAACTGTGGCCAGCCCCCGCACCCAGCAAAGGCAGCCCTCAGGGAGTGCCAGCAAGCAGGAGAGCTTCAAACAGGGAGGCAAACAGGGCACAGTGCTTCCCGCAGAATGTGGCTCAGCAGTTTGTGTGGCAGACGGTGCAGCAGGACACACAGGGAGGGCCACCTTTGGAAAGCGGTCTGTCTTCTCCTAGGGGCTGAACGGAGACAGGTTCCTGCTGAAACAAAATGGTGTCCACCTGCCACAACTGCAAAGCTATGGCTGAAGCCGAGATGGAAGTGACAAAACCTCTCTATGTGGGCACCTACACCCAGAGTAACCTCCCTAGAACTGAGATAGCTGCTGAGACCCAAAGTCGCACAGAACTCCAGAACCTGGAAGTTCCACTAGGGTCTGAAGGCAGAGGTGGATGTCACGGGTGCAAGTGTGCCCAGCTGGATGAACTCTTCAAGCCAGTAGCCATGTTTCAAGAGGCACCTAACAGGCAGCACAGTATCAGCAACCTAAGTGAGAGACTGATGCGTCGTATTGTGCACTGCCACAAGCTGAGAGACAGCCCTGCCTTAAGACTTTGCAAAGGGAAGGTGAGCTTGCTTCCAACTCCAAGCTGACAGACTCAACAAACTCACAAGTCAAAGGAGACTGGACTCTGGTCTCTGCTTCGGGCAGGAGGAGGAATCTTCTCCTTCCCACTGAAGTGCATGGGGATCTTCTTCCTCAATACAGGACTATGTATTTCTCTTTAGTGAGTATCATGAGATTCCTGTCAGCTTATTTCTCCAGTCTGTCAAGGTCCTCTTGAATGGCATCACGACTGCCTGCTGTATAATAAAATCATAGAATCGTAGAATGGTTTGGGTTAGAAGGGACTGTCGAAGCTCATCTAGTTCGCCCCCCCTGCCATGACCAGGGGCATCTTTCACTAGGTCAGGTTACTCAAAGCCCCATCCATCATGGGGCATCCACAACTTCTCCGGATGACCTGTTCCGGTGTCTCACAACCCTCATCATAAAGCATTTCTTCCTTGTGTCCAATATAAACCCACACTCTTTCACTTTAAAACCATTGCCCCTTGTCCTGTCACTGCAGACCTTGGTAAAAAGTCTGTCTCCATCTTCCTTATAAGCCTCCTTTAAGTATTGGAGGGCCACAAGAAGGTCTCCCTGGAGACTTCTCTTCTCAAGGCTGAAAATCTTCCTGCTGGAAGTTATGATCTGAACGGGCACTGAGGTGAGACTGACTTGTTGGTAATTCCCAGGGTCCTCCTTATTACCCTTTTAAAAATTGGTGCAATATTCCCTTTTCTCCAGTCACTGGGAGCTTTGTTTGTCTGCTGTGGCTTTTCAAACATGATGGAGAGTGGCTTAGCAACTGCATCTGCCAGTTCCCTCAGGACCCTAATTCTTTTGAAAGGTGTGTTGTCTTTCTAATTCTAATGGAGATCTCAAGCTTCTGGGTAGGCTTGCACAGTCACCAGTTAGTTGGGGGGACCATCGAGGCTGCAGCCTAAGCCTGTGGGTGAGCTGAGCAGGCAGCAGCCCAGTACCCAGCACCCTTCCGCCTAAGTGTGGGCACTGCTCCCAACTGATGCGCTCCCTGTGTGCACACCCTGGTCACTGGTGCTCCCTAGGGGCCAGTTACATACGCCTTTGTGGGGCTCGAACTGGTCAGGAGGACAGCCAGCATTGCCCAGCTCTCTCCCCCTCCTCTCCTTCCAGGAGACCCCTTGTTTCCGACCTGTCCCTCCTGCACACACAACCCAAGGGTGTCAGGGGCCCAGAAACGCTCTCAGATACCCCCCCAGCTACCTCACAAGCCTCGTGTTCCTCTCAGTTAGCATCGTCTGTCTGCATTTTGAACTGTGTCACCCACTCCTCTAAGATTTGTATCATCTGTAAACTTGTTACGGATTCACTCTGCCCCATTGTCCAGGCCATTAATGGAAAATGTTAAACAGTATAGAATACAGTATCAGTCACCATTAGTGTACAGCTTGAGTGCCTGACCTCCAACTGGAGTTTGTGCCACTAATCAGAACCCTCTGGGCCTAGGACTTCAGCCAGTTTTCAGTCATAGCTCTGTCCACTTATCTGGTCCACACTTCATTAAAATTTTTCTGTGAGGCTATCATAGGGGTAAGCTGTGAAAGTCTTGTTCAAGTCCAGAAAATCAATATCATTTGATCTCCACTTGTCCCCAAGGTAGTCGTCTCTTCATTGAAGGTTTAGATATACACATCAGAGATGAATTCCCCATCATAAATCCATATCGACTACTCCAAATCACCTTTCTATGCTTCATGTGATTGGAAATGGTTTGTGGTATTATATGTTCGATCAGCTTTCCAGGGACTGAGGTGAGGTTACTTCAAGTTCCCTGAGTCCTCCTTCTAGCCCTTCTGGAAGACAGGAGTAGTGCTTGCTTTCCTCCAGCGCTCAGGAACCTCACCTGATTCCTACCACTGTTCAAAGACCATTGAGAGTGGCCTGGCACTGACACTGGTGAGCTCCCTCAGCATTCATGGATGCACCCCATGAGGTTCAAGAGACTTGGATATACCCACTATTTTAAAATGTTCCCCAATGTGATCTTCCTCTACCGAGGGTATGTCTTCATTGCTCCACACTTTCCCATTGTGCTTAGGAGCCTGTGTTTCCCTAAAGCAAAACTTAACAGTGAAGACTGAAGTGAAGAAGGCATTGAGTTCCCTGGTTTTTCTTATGTCCTCTGTTACCAGCCCCCGCCTCCCCCTCCCTTTGCG
Source organism: Larus michahellis (assembly GCF_964199755.1). Lineage (NCBI taxonomy): Eukaryota > Metazoa > Chordata > Aves > Charadriiformes > Laridae > Larus > Larus michahellis. The sequence goes on from NC_133904.1 coordinate 21,693,646, forward strand.
TTCAGCAATGGGCCCAAACCTTCTTTAGTCTTCCTTTTGCAGCAGGTGTTCTTGTAGAAACCTTTCTTATTGCCCCTCATCGCCAGTGCCAGATTCAGCTCAAGGGAGGAGCTCAGGTCAAGAAATTCTCCCTGAAGTTGAAGGCCACTGGTGATACGCATGGGGAGCATGAACCTTGCAGTGAGCAATGACAGAAATGAGGTAGTTTCTGATTGCCACATGAACAGCTCTTTCATGTGTCTTTCAGCATGGTGAGAGTTCAGGGGTTTCGGGATCCCTGGATCTATCAGCCCCTAGAGACTCCAGGCATTCCTGCTTCTGCCCTGATTGCTCCAGCCTGTCCCAGAACCACTGTGTCCGCCCAGGGGAGGGGATCACCACATGTCCTATCTGTCACAAGTGCTTCAGCCTTACCTCCCACAGGGAAATGAATGCCAGGTCCACCAGCCCCTTCACATACTACCTCCCCCGGCCACAATCCACCGGGCAGGGTTGCAGAGCCCAAAGGCTCAGCTAGGGCTCATTCTGGGACACTGATGCCTTGATCATAGATTTCCATTGGCACTGAAGAAGGAGAGAGCAGCAGCCAAAATTTCACCTGTCCCCAGGGAAGGTAAAACTTACCCTGTGCGTGCAGTAGTCACCAGAAAGCAGACGGAAAGTGTCAGGGGTGCAGGAACATTGAATGAGGAGAGCTAGGGTGTGAGAAGTCTCTACCAGAAGAAAGAAGACACCAGGGAAGGGAGTGATGAGCACAGGCCTCCGGCATCATCCTGTTCAGGGAGCAGTAGGCGATTCCCTGGGTGGGAGCCATGGGCAGCTCAGGTTCTTGCACCTTTCTTGCTGCCTGTCAGGACTCTGAGACTGCTTCTATGGGCACAGGTGGCAAACAGACCTGGGCCCACTCCCCAGGGACGTTTGTTTGCATTGGGGTTTCCTGGCATGGCACAAAGCCCCTCCAAGACTCCAGCAGGAGCATGGAGGACAGCACTGGACCTGCACACTCACACAGGACTGAAGGTGGGAGCTTCAGAACGGCCAGTGGGAAAAGAGACAAGCATGTCATTAATCTGGCATGCTCTGGAAATGCACTTCAGCCACTTCTTCCCCTAGCCATTCTCCTCCTCCTTCCCTTCCCTGCAATCACTGCAGTGCCGTCCTTTACTGAACAATGAAATGGTGCTTTGTGAGAGACGACAGAGGCATTCCCTGAAACCTCCCGGGACGTGGCGCAGCAAGGAGCCAGCAGAATTACTTTGGCTTGGGGCTTTCCTGGTCAGTGGTTGCAGGCTGAAACGGGAGTACCCCACAAGTCCGTGGGATGGCAGCAAAAGCACACCCGCGTGTTTCCTTTCGGTTCAGTCTCGCTCAGCTGTTCTCTCTCCAGCTGCTCTTCCACCGGCGGCTCAGCCTGAGAAGTGGTAACTTCCCCCCCCCAACCAAAGGAAACCTTAATCTCTGCCTTACGAGGCTTGCTAAACCTGCACAGCAAAAGGGGGAAATGGCAGGAGAAATAACAGGTGTGGGTGGTTGGGACGGGAAAAGAATTGGTAAGGGTGGAACTAGGTTGTACGAGGCATTTTCTCATCACCTGCAAAGGAGCTGTAATTGCACAGTGCATAGAAAAAAGAAAAAAAAACCCCACAGAACATGATTTCTGGTGCTGTATGAAAGTCCCCTCAATTCCCTTTTGAGTATGAAGTAACTAAAAGTGAAACAGCTTCATTTCTCTCTCAGCTTATGGCCTGTGGGCCGAGGGAAACACAAGGAGCCTCCCTCAACAGGACTCTCTACTGGAAGGTGGTGAAGCTTCCTAAGTTTCTGATTCCAGGGTTGCTTAAAGAAAAAAGTAGAGTTCTTTTCTGTGCTGACAGTCAAAAGCCAATCTGGATGGTTTGCTGTATGTGGGATTTGTGTTGGCACAGTATTTAAAGACTCCTACTCTGTCACAAGCAGTTGCACAAGTAGACGGAGTTAGGAAGACTGGGATCATGATTGTGTGTGCTCAGTTCCCTACTGGAATGCCACCCTAATCCCATCTTGCAGTCACACTGCCTACGTCCAGGCCCAAAAGCCAGCGCCTTCCTCCTTTCCATTCCATACCCATTCCCTGGAATTCATTCCCACAACACAATGAAAGAAAGAAGTCCCATGACTTGTTTGCATATGAAGTTTGTGACTAACGTTTAAGAGAGAAGTTAATTCAAAAGGTCTAAGTTAACATTGACATGTGAACAGATGTTGTCATCCACAATTCCTGTAGCCTCGTCCACCACTTGTGAAGGCCAAAGGACCCATGGCTCCACGTTTAACCACAGAACACCCTCTTTTGAATGGTGTCATGCAACAGTATGGGGATAGGCAGCCTCTTCAGGGATGCTTGGCAGAACGTTGTTAGGATCAAACGTGTGTCATCCTGAGTCTCCTGGGTGCCCAGGACCCCTTCAGAGGAGAACGGGGTACATGAACCACGGCTAAAGGCTGCCTGCCCAAAAAGGTGGCATACCAGGGGTTAGGAGTAGGAGGCTTCAGTCACAAAGGCAGGTGAGAACTGAAATTATTTTTACACTACGTATAAGAAACTTGTATAACTTTTTGTGTCTCCCACTATGCTCTTTTCCAACAAAGATGGGATGAGAAAATGAAGACTGGAGACTGAGGCAGCTTGTCCTGGGGCTTCATTGCCAGCTTTACCAGAGGTCTGATTTTAAGACAAGCCTCTGCCTGGGGATACTGGTGGCTTTGTCCTGGAGAGGCGGCCGCTGTCAGACCTGTACTTGGATCCCAAGCACAGCATCTGGCCTGGTCATAGCCCAGCGCCTTTTTATGACCCATATCTCAGGTCAACTGGGCTCCTGGTAGCCTGCAAGGCCAGAGGCACGTGACCGAGTCCTGAGGGAGCCAGAAGGCTGAGGTCCCACTGAGATTTGAACTCAGATTGCTGGATTCAGAGTCCAGAGCACACAGTATTACACCATGGGACCCCCTGGGTGAATATTAATTTTCCACTTTGCCCATCCTCGCTCGGCCATATCCTTCTGGCTGAGCCCGACAGTCTCTCCATCTCCCTGGCCATCACCACGTGCAGCCTTTCTCCAGGGCCACTGAGCACTCGCTAGTCACAGGGCCTTTCAAGGGAGTAGCAAAACTCTTTGCGCAAGCCTGGCATGCTTTCTCTTACAAGACCCAGGCTGGTAAACTAAGAATCTTGCTTTCACCTAATTAGACCTGATTATGAAGTTTCCAGTGGAGACTGGGTCTACGTTAAGATTTATCAGAGAAACACACACATCAGCTGTGTTTGAAGGGACCTTAACAGCTACTGGTAATTACCAATATGGTGGTAAACTGCAAGGCCCTGCTCAACTGGATCTGTGTTTCCTTGTTTAAAACGGTCACACCAGCTTCAGACACAAAATCACCTGTCACAGCAGAACTGAATGACCTAGATGAACTTCCTTTGCTCAAGTGTCAACAGTACAGTAACCTACAACCCCGCAAATAGACTTTGATGCTATTGAAGTGATTGATATCACCTCAGCCTGTCAATCGTTTTTGGCAATTGCAGCTTTGCTCTGGGATTTTGCATTTGGATTTATATTGTTACTGGCCATATACTAACTTGTAAGAATTATTCTATGGTATGGCCTTAGGTAATGAAGGCTTATGAGGAATATGTGGCTCTAAGACCCACAAGATACTCCTGTTAATTGGACTGGCATTGGTACATAAGGATGGGGTTTTTTCCTTTTTTTTTTTCCTTCTCTCCTATTTCAGCCTTACAGCTAGAGGTCGAACAAGAATCTTAGGTAGCCCTGCAAAACAGCGTGGTTTTAGACGATGTGCTTGTCGCTCAAGGAAGTGTATGTGTATTAGTTAACACCGCTTGTTGTACATGTGCAGACCAGGAGCAGAGAATATAGAAACGGACATATGTAAAACTCGAGGTAAACTGCAGATATGATATACTTGGAGAAAAAAAAACCTTTTGACTGGTGGGAATGATTCCCAAACACAGAAGGATGTTGAGGAAAAACTGCTTAAGATAGCATTGAAATATATTTTGTGGAGATTATTAATTCTGGTGGTTTTGTACATAATTGGTTCAGCTGATCTTATGTAGTAGCAAATTAGTGTGCAAAAGGCTAGAACAAGGCATGGCTCAAGCAGAGGCCAGAAAAATGATGCTGAATATATTAGAAGATAAGGAAGAAGAAAAGGAAGAAGTGCTTGGACTATAAATTATTACAAAATCTAAAGGCAAGAACGAATGATGGGACAGCACAGCTCACATGGTGAGATTGATCCTGGGCTCCCAGGAATCTGCAGCCCTTCTACCTATCTTTAAGAGAAAGATGGTATGAGACTACAAGTCTCAAAAAGTCTCATAGGCCCTTGCAGGCCTCAATAGCTAAAAAAAAAAAACCAAACATTTGCAGCTAATGGTCTGGTCAGTCAGCACAATTTACTTTAAAAAGTAGTGGATTATTTGTAAGAGGATGCACTGTCTGGAGCATCCTCTTCTGAAGGTACCTGAAAATGAGCTGTAAACAAAAGAAGGGAGCAAAGAGAAGTGAGGTGAAACAATTTTTTTTGGAAATGGAAATAAATAGGAAGCAAAAGGAGAAATTTTAATCACTTGCAATGATTTCTGTGAGTAATTACTACTCACTGGTAATTACTACTCACAAAATGGGGGGATGGTGGGTAAATTCAAATTGCAACTGCTCAGCAATGGTAAATTATGACCAATGAATGATCTGGCATGGAGGGCAAGAGGGCCTAACCGCAGAACTGGCTGGGTGCAGGAATGCCAGAGGCAGAAGGACTCCCTGTAAAGGGAGTGAAGGTTCCCTTGCTGATGAGATAAGAATTATGGCAATGTTGTCTTGTAGGAATCCTGTAATGCGAGCACTCGGGGGCCACCTTTGGTCAGCCAGGGGATGCACCCAACGCGAGGTTGAAGTGCCTGGTACCAACACTCCTATGATCTGTGCTGGTGCAACTGTATGTGAGGAAATGGCTTGTACTGCAGCTTTTGCAGATGTCATATAGAAACTCTTACCAAGGTAGGACACTGTCCAAAGCACTGCTCATTAAAGCTTTATATTTAAGTGCAAACATATATTTAATTCACCTCAAGGGGTGCAATAAAAATTCCCCTTCAACAGACAATGCCAGATGCACCACATCCACAGCGACTCCTTAATGCCATTTTCCACATACTCCTGCTACAGAGACAAAAGGGAATAGGGGCTACTGTCATCAAATGATGGAAATGATCATGTATGCAGATCATTTGTCTTTCTGGTTCCTGCTCAGGCATTGGACATCCCTTGCCACTGCTGGAAAAAGCTCAGAACATACCTATTCCACCAAGAGAAGCTCTCTCCTGTCTCCCTCTAGGTCACCTACACCTCCCATTTTTTCTCACTTTGCCTCTCCACTTTTCTCCTCAGCCAGGCTCGACCTTGCCCTTCCCACAGATCTCTCCCACTCTCCCAAACCGTTTTGCCTACACACGTACATCCTGCACGGCAGTTGTGGTCTCTGTTCAAGGGCTGACACCACCCTACGACCCCATGAGGCTGGAGGTGCTGCCAGGAGGTCACCACATGCCCTGCCATAGTGTCCTCCCTGTAGAGCTCCCAGCAGGCTTGGAGTGCCCCTCCGATACATTTGAGAGGCAAAGCAGGGTCTAATATCCCACCTCACCCTGTCTGTGTCCACTCAGCTGCCCTCCCTTCTTCCCTGGAAGCACATGAGATGCCATGTGGGGAGTGAAACCAACCCCCCGCCCCGTGTCAGGCTATCTCAGATGGGTGTCTGAGCAGAAGGCGTTGGGAGGTGGGGGTGTAGGTGCTGGTGTTGCGTCCCTGAAGGCCTGTGGAAGGCTGTGGCCAGGTGCCGTCCATGGTCAGTGCATGGCTTGGAGTGCAGGCTGTCGCTGAAAGTGTCAGGGAGGCGGGTGTCCTTGGAGAGGGCACGTGATGAGCAGGGCAGAGAGGGCTGGGGCAGGTAGTTGTGGCCGAGTGGTGAAGGCGATGGACTAGAAATCCATTGGGGTTTCCCCGCGCAGGTTTGAATCCTGCCAACTACGGGGTGCAGATGCATTTTGGGCTGCTGACAATTCACCCCGCTACAGCCACGGGACTCTGGGACACAGCAAAACCCCCTTGCAGTTCACACACCTTCCCAGAGAGATGCCTGGATACATGGAAAATCCTGCTCCCAGGTAAGGGAATGAGGGGAAGAGGAAGGCCCAGCACCGAATGTCAGCCATGAAAGAGGTCCTTCTGTGTACACACTGCCCTCATTGCCAATGATGCTGCCTGGGCGGTGCAGCATCTCGAGGAAAAAGGAAACCCAGATGACACCCTGTGGAGAGAGGCCAAAGAAAAAGAAGGTGATAAAAGCTCATTGCTAGCGCATGGTTTGTCCCCCACAGCCATGCCCCTGAGAGTGGGGGACATGAATGGGAAGACGCTAACTGTGTTACCTGAAATAAAAGCTCTCGAAACCAAAAGTAGTTTAGAGAGGAGGCATTGCTTTATTTGACATTGGGCGCTAGGGGGGAAACCCACAAATCTAGCACCCTTACTGGGAATATTCACCCATTATTTATACACAAAGTATTCTCATTATTCCGCCTACCTAATACATAACTCCACCTAGGCCTACATATTCATTAGGATGACCGAACAGCCTTTTTGCACATGCACATCAAATTTTGCTGCGTCGGCAAAACACTTCCGCGCAAGCGCGAGTGTCTCAGTGGTCATTTGGGTAAGGGGACCCTTCCTTGCATCGTCCTTTTAAGGTATCGAGTCATCTCAGGACAGTGAAAGTTTGCTGGAAGTTTGCCAACTTCTTGAGGATGATAAGGACGTTCCTTGAAGTAGCCACAGCTCAGTCCTAATTGGTATGGGAGTACATACTTGATGCATAAAAGAACCTTGAAGTGATTAACTACTTCTTGTTCTCCCGTCCTTGGTGATTAACTACTTCTGGCTGTCTCCTCATTAGCACTATCTGTAACATCAGCTCAGTGACTAACTATTTTCTCACACAGTAAGAAGGTCAGTAATTAGCTATTTTCTCACACAGATAAGAAGGTTAGTAGGAAACAAACAACATTTTAGTTAGCATAATGTTATAAAAAAAGCAGAGGGCTGTCTTTGGTAACAACTGCAATACATTTTGCTTAGAAGAACTAATGCTATGTGAGACTATGAACTTTTAATCTCAGAGCTGACATGGCCTGAAGACCCAATCTAAGTTGGCTCTCACCTCATGAGAACATGCAAATACTGACCATAAAAAGAATAGGAGATTTGCCTTAGGAAGCTAGGTTTATAAACATGGCTTTGGTGCAGAGTCAGTTTCCCCTGACCGGTTATGTATGCTTCCATCCGCACACCCAGCCCTCCCCATCCCGCTTTGGTTTTGTCTCCTCTGCCCGGCTTTGCCTGCTCTGACAGGCAGATGGGATAGAAAAACAGCAGACACAACGCACAAACACGCAGGCATCAGCACTGACACCTCATCCCTCGCCCTCACCGACAGGGTCTACCTGCTCAGCCTGCCCAGAGTGTTTCTGGCAGCATCAAAGGTTGGCCTCCACCCGGTCCATCTGGGCCAACCCTGTCCCGGGGAGACTGGGAGCCACCTCCACCCCCAGCAGTGCTGGGGCAATTCAGGCACAGAGAGGAGTGTTTCCCTGACTCCCTGGAAGGCTGCGTGATGAGAGGGGCAGCGCTCTGCTGTCACAAAGCAGCGAGGACAGGGCTGCGCCGGGAGGGAGGAGTTTATTTGATAGAGGAAGAGTTGTCAGGAGGACCCAGAGCAGCTAGCTACTGGTTGCACAAGCTGGACTGCCTTCCTCTGCTGGGACACTCCTGGCTGACTTCCAATCCTTTCTTCCAGGAAACACTAGCCCCTCCTGCTGCAAAGTGCCCTTTCCTGCAGTGGAAACGAGGTTTTTGTCTCCTGAGATGGCTCCAGACTGGTCCAGAGGCAGGTGAATTCCGCTGTTAGCCCAAGAGAGCTCTTCTGCGTGTCTTGGGACCACCTGGACCTGCATGCACACAGCCCCACCCATTTGCAAATATCCCTTCCACTGTAGTCTTCCATGCTGCTCCTCCCTGGGGGACACTGTGGAGGGGACACTTTGTGGCCCCTTTACTGGATTCACACAATCTTCGTAGTCCTCCTGAGTGGCCTGCCCCTTCTTCCATAGGACATAAACTTTCATCTTCTGAGTTCCAGCCAGAACTCTCGGTTTAGCAAGGCTGGTTTTCCTCCTCGCTGGCTTGTCTTACGGCGCATAGGGACAGCCAGCTCCTGCACCTTAAAGATTTCCTTCCTCAAGAATGTCCAGCCTTCCCGGACTCCTTTGCCCTTCAGGACTGCCTCCCAAGGGACTCTGTCAAACAGTCTCCTAAACAGGCTAAAGTCTACCCTCCAGAAGTCCAAGGTAGCAGTTCTGCTGAACCCCCTCCTTACTTCTCCAAGAATCAAACCCACTATCATTTTGTGATCCCTATGCCCAAGACAGCCTCCAATCTTCACATCACCCACGACTCCTCCTCTGTTCACAAACAGCAGCTCCAGCAGGGCACCTTCCCTGGTTGGCTGGCTCACCAGCTGTGTCAGGAAGTTACCTTCCACACACTCCAGGAACCTCCTAGACTGTTTCCTCTCTGCTGTCTTGTGTTCCCAGCAGATATCTGGCAAGCTGAATTCCCCCAAAGAGAACAAGTGGTAGTGATTGTGAGACTTCTCCCAGCTGCTTATCGAATATTTTGTCTGCCTCTTGATCCAGAGTGGGCATTCTACAACAGACTCCCGCCATGATATCTGCCTTTTTGGCCTTTCCCCTGATTCTTACCCATAAACACTCGACGCTATTGTCACCATCATTAAGTTCTCAACAATTAAAACACTCCTTAACATACAGGGCCACTCCCCTGCCCCTCCTTCCTTGCCTGTCCCTTCTGAGAGTTTATAGCCATCCAATGCAGAACTCCAGTTATGTGCATCATCCCACCATGTTCCTGTGATGGGGACCACATCGTATTTTCTTACTGCACAAAGGCTTCACCTCCTCCTCTTTCTTGCCCATGCTGGGTGCGTTGGTGTAGAGGAACTTCAGTTGGGCTATTGATCCCATCACCTTTTTGGGAGGAGACAGCAAATGCTGTAGACAAGAGGGCTTTACAGACTGTCTCCCTGGGCACCAGGTGCAGCATGGAGCTGAGTGCCGTGGCTGCAGCGGGGTGAATTGCCAGCAGCCCAAAATGCAGCTGCACCCCGTAGTTGGCAGGATTCGAACCTGCGCGGGGAAACCCCAATGGATTTCTAGTCCATCGCCTTCACCACTCGGCCACAACTACCTGCCCCAGCCCTCTCTGCCCTGCTCATCACGTGCCCTCTCCAAGGACACCCGCCTCCCTGACACTTTCAGCGACAGCCTGCACTCCAAGCCATGCACTGACCATGGACGGCACCTGGCCACAGCCTTCCACAGGCCTTCAGGGACGCAACACCAGCACCTATGCCCCCACCTCCCAACCCCGCCTCCTCAGGCACCCATCTGAGAGAAACTCAGCACCAAGGCCGCTTGCTCGGCCTTGCAGAGGTCTTGGCCAGATGAGGGGGCAGGAGAACAAAGCACCACCAGTCTCCAGCTGTGCTGCACAAAGGCTTTAATGAGAAGGAGCAAATGCAGTGGCACAGAACAGAGACCAAGAAAGAGGGCCGCGGGGCACGGCGGGGCAAAGAAGATGACACGCTTCCCAAGGACAGGCTCCACTCACAGCGCTTGCCTTTGCCCACTCTGCTCTGCCTGCTGGCAATCCCAGCCCAGCAAGAGCAGTCGCCAACTCCGGCAGCCTCTCCCCGTCAGCAGCAGATTGAGCAGAGCAGAAGAGAACGAGCCCTTTCTCAAGGAGCTCAGAGCAAAGCGGAGGCAGGGGAGGCACGGCGAGGCCTGCCGTGCAGCCAGGAGCAGCGGGCACAGGTCCCTCCTGCCTGGGGGGATGAGGACAGCCAGCCCATCTGCAAGCCGTGGCCACGCTCCTGCTGCAGAGTTCCCGTCGTCCTTCCCGCTCTGAGAGGGATGATGCGCCGGCTTCAGCAGTTGAGACTGCAGCGGGGAACGGGCAGACACAGCCCTGACCCCCCCAGACCAAGGGAGCCCCCAGAAGAGATGGGAACCCCACCGGCACTGAGGGAGCTCCCCACAGCAGCCGACAGAGAGGATCCCACGGCTGTGCTCTGGGGGAAAGAGGTGAGGATGGGGCCCGGCAGGGTCACCACCACCGGCGAGGCCTGGATGGCCACCGTTGAGTCAGCGCAGCGGGCCACGCAGGGCTCACTGCAGCTGCTGGCAAGCGGGGTTGGGCCAGAGGCTCCGCAGGGGCAAGGGACACAGGGTCTGAAGCAAGACATCTCTCGGTGAGAGAGGCACAGCTGAAACACAGAGCAAACACAGACTCCAACATCAGCCTGTCTATTCATTCCTCCACTCTCGCCCTAGATATACTTTGCTGCCATTCATCTCCATTTCCAACTCCACGTCGAGAAAGAACCTGCAGCTGATTTTGCTAATGTGCACGACACCTCAGGTCTAGACTTGAATGACTGGGAGCAAAGATGTGCCTCACTGACTGCTGATTCCACCAGGACCTCCTCCTGCATTTCCTGGTACAATAACACGGGTAAAGATTGATAAAATGGTCCCAGCAGAAATAGGCTGCATTGAACAGGAGCCTCAGAGATCACCTCTTAAAAGCACACGCTGTGCCTACAGCTCCCATGAAACTCACTCTGCCCTCCAAGCTGCAGGGCACAGGAAGGCTGACCCACCTGGGGATAGACCCAGCACAGTGGGTGCAAAGCCACTTTCCGTCCCCTGTGGAAAGACTGATCATAGCCCATCGCCAGAGCAAACTTTGCTGCACTGAAGGCGGCACTGGACGCACGTGGCCATTTGGCTGGGGACCATCTGCTAAAGGTGCAAGTTCTGGTGGGCAGAGCTCCCTGCAGCTGAGCCCCATTGATGCCCTTCTGCTTGGAAGAACCCCCTCTTCCCTGCTCTCCCCAGACACCTCCCACAACAGGGAAAGAGCCCACAGCCCTCAAACAGTTCTGTTGCAGGGCCAGCCTTCGGCAGCCCAAGCATCAGCTCGAGTAGCCACCACGACAGCAGCTCAGCCCACAGGGAGAGATGGAGCAGGCTCAGGCTTACCTCGTTCCTGGAGGACAGGGAGGCAAGAGAGGAGCATGTGGAGCCAGAAGCAGCGCAGGCTTTTATGCTGTGTCCCAGAGCCCTGGCGGGGTCACAAACATTCCTGGCTCCTGAAGCATCGAAACACCCAGCAGCTACCGCTGGCTGAAGCCTCCCTGGTGATTAAGCCCTTGCCTCTTTCTCCTGAAATGTTTTGCTCCCACTTCATAGCACCTAGAATCAAAGAATGAATCATTGAATGGTTTTGGGTTGGAAGGGACCTTCATGATCATCTACTTCCTACCCCTTTGCCATGGGTAGGGATACCTTCCATGAGATCAGGTTTCTCAAAGTACCATCCAACCTGTCCTTGAACACTTCCAGGTATGGGGCATCCACAAGGTCTCTGGACCACTTGTTCCGGTGTCTCACCACGCTCATAGGAAAGAATTTCTTCCCAGTATCTAATCTACATCTACCCTCTTTTGTTTTAAAAGCATTACCCCCTCATCCAATCCCTACACTCCCTGATAAATAGTCCGTGCCCATCTTTCTGGAAGGTCTCTCAGGACCTTCCTCTTCTCTAGGCTCAACAACCCCAACTCTCTAAGCCTGTCCTCCTAAGGGAGGGGCTCCTGCCTCCTCCTCATCTTTTTTTCTGCCCATGAGCCCAGGGAACAAGGGCAGGTTCGTAACGACGAAGAGCAGAGGCTCAGGTAGGTCTCTTTCTCCATGGGACCTCCATTGCCCTGTCCCTTGACGACTTGACCAGGCCCTCAGGCTTCTTCCAAGCAGGGGGCTGGGCTCAGCTTGGGAAGTGGGGAATCTGTTGGAAAGAAGCACATGAACGCGTAGGAGGGTGATCAAAGAGATGCCCTCATCCTTCCCTGAAGTAGACCCACACCCAAATTGACCAGTTTTGCTCAGCAGGGGCATCCCAGAGGCCAAAGCCCTGGATGGCCTGCTTTTGAGGAGAGGCTCAGAATAGGGAGCCAAAAGCTCATGGCTCTTTTTCCCGGGGCAGGAATTGGGTGGGCCATTCCATGCATTTCAAACTACAAAGGGAATTCCGATCAGTCTCCCAGAGCACCTGGGAGTCATTGTGATGTGGAAGAGTTGGGAAAATCCCAGAGCTCCAGGCAAACATGAGTCACCCTTCTGTCAACTTCACTGGACACGATGCCCCAGCCTCAGGCGTGCCAGGGATACCAGAGCTCATAGCCTCATTCCTCCCAAAGTGCTGCTTTCTTCAAGGGCATTTCCACACATTTTAGCACCTTAAACAACTGGTCCTCCTATGCAATCTCATGCTGCAGCTGCCACCCGAGGCATTGCCTTTTAGTGGCTGATCAGAGGCCCAAAAGACTCAGTGTACCCCAGAGCAACGAAGGTTAGAAGTGACCTCTGGAGGTCCTATGGGCTCACCTCCTGCTCTAAGCAGACCCAAATTCCCATATAACTCAGGAAGATCTGGGCCCTGCCCCATTGACCACTGAATACTGGTACTATCGTAGAGGCCCCCATCTCTTGGGCAACTCTTCCAGGGCTGCACTGTGGCCCTGTCACTTCTTTCTCCACAAAGACATCTGGTATTTCCCTTGTTGCAACTTGTTAGTGTTGATCTTGCCCTTTCAAAGTGCACCTCTCTGGAGAGTCTGTCTCTCTCTCTTACACAACCTTCTGTAGCTGTTGGGGAACTGCAGTTCTTCCCTTGCCTGGAATTGTCCTCTCGCTTGTCCATCTGTTACTCAGGTACCAGTGATCTTGCAATCAGCATCCAGGCCATGTGCTTCCTTCTGTCCTACCAGCTATTCAGGCACAAGTGGCCTCACAAGTACTAGTGCTGCCATGAGCCTACCCCGGCCCATCAGCTGCAGAGACAGAAGTGACCTTAAGTTCAAAATGCAAACCACATGCCTGCTGCTGACCTAGCAGGCAATGAGGTAGAAGGCAACTCACAAGCACATAGCCCAAAACGCGCATGCTGCTGCTTATCAGCAACACAAGTGCCTAGCACAAGCAATGTCCCTGCAGATGGCCTGCAGAGCCAGACGTGACCTCACAGTCAATATCCAAGCCATGTTCTGGCTTCTGGCCAGTAAGGGACTCAGGTAGCAGGGAGGTGACCTGCAGATACCCATGCCATCTTCCTGCTGCCAGCTCAGACAAGGAGGACTTCTGGAAGAGGAAACTCTGGATTGTCTTTGAAAGGTGACAGCATCTGGAAGAGGTTCCTGAGGCCTGGAAGAAGTCAACTGCACTCCCATCTTCCAGAAGGGCACAAAGGAGGACCTGGGGAACTGCAGGCTCCAAGGCCACCCTCACCTCGTTCCCTAGGAAGGGGAAGGGGCAACTCATCCTGCAAACCCTTTCCAGACAAATAAAGAACAAGAAGGTGATTCTAATTTCCATTACACTATTCCTGACCCATTTCTGTGCAACTGTGGTCTCCTCTTTTTGTGGAGGGGTGTGTGTGTGTGTGTGTGTGTAAGGTGTTAGCTGGGAAACTTCAGCTTGCTTCACAAAAACACACACAAAGAGAACATTAGGTCTCAGGCTCTATTTATGGTTTGGATGGGGTTTATTTGAATCAAAGGGGTTTATTTAAAACAGCAACAGCTGCAAAGAATGATGCAGTTTTAGGAAACATCAGTTGGAAGGCAGCTTGCAGGTGTGTAGACTATCCTCCAGCTCAGTGCAGGGCTAACTGCAAAGACAGTGGAGGATCCTCAGTACCTTGTCCAGCTGACTTTTGTCCATGAAGGGACTGCCTCTCTCTTTTCTACAAACCATGCTTCTGTGGTGTTGCAGTTCCCCCCCTGCCCAGCCTCTCAGGCCACGTGGTGCTTCGCATGATCTCCCTCCCAGCCTGGGCCGCAGAACAACACAATGGAGCAGAACGTAACACAGTGGTCTAACATAAAAGAAAGAAAAGGTAGAGAGCCACAGACCAAGAACACAATAGTGTGCCTAGTCCCCATGGCTCCTACCCCTTGAAGATAATAACTATAATTGATCACTCCTGACACCATATTGATCATGGTCATGGGGGGGATACCAGGACCCCAAGATCTAGCAAGCTCTGGGGTTGCGTTACTGTCATCTCACTTGGCCCTAAGTGGAAAAGTATCTGATGAAAGTCAATTATCTTGGATCCTATAAGTAGCGATTCTAGTAAAGACCCTTTGAACTCTTCTGGATCGCAGTGGGCTGTGGCCAGTAACTCCACTGAGTTGAGACACCTCTCAGGCTCTTACCTTGAGGCCAGGGCAGGAGAAGACCTTCTCACACCTGTCTCCAGACCTCATCCCAAAACCCTGGGACCTTCTCACCGATGCTGGCACCCTCACTCTCATCCCCTGGTGGCCCGCTTGTGGTGACAGGAGGCTCAGCTGTGAGAGCTCTTGGCTGGTAGGGTGGGGACCAGGCCTCAAGCCCCCTGCTCAGGTGAAAGCATACCTGTTTGGTGGATACGTGGTCGGAGTGCATGATCTCAAAAGCTACTTTCCAATACAAGGTCAGTGATGAAAGCTGAGGGGAAGGATCGTTGCCCTTTTCTGGCAATGCAGAGACCTAATCTGAATTGGCACTTTGGGGCTATGAGCGCTGGTATCCATGGCACGCCTGACACTAGGGCACTGTGTCCACTGAAGTCCACAGTACGAGACTCACGTCTGCCTGGAGCTCCGGGTTTTTCCCAACTCTTCCACATCACGATGACTCCCAGGTGCTCTGGGACAATGATGCCATGTCCCTTGGAAATTTGAAATGCATGGAATGGGCCACCCCATCCCTAACCCAGGAAAAAGAGCCATGAGCTTTTGGCTCCCTGCCCCGCGCCTCTCCTCAAAAAAAGGCCATCCAGGCCTCTGGCCTCTGGGCTGAACTCGCTGAGCAAAACAGGTCAAATTGGGGGTGGGTCTCTTACAGAGGCATCTCTTTGATCACAAAAGCAGGCCATGGTAGAGCCTGATGAGCATAAGCGAGGTCCTTGTGGCTGTCACTCCTGTCCACAGTGGGCTTGTCTCCAGCCCGCAATGCTCTTTCCTTGCCTTTGAGCTTTTCCACGTCCCTGGAGAGGTACCTCTGTTTTCCTATATGGGATTTCAAGGTCTTGACCTTCTGCCTGAACCTACCAACAGTCTCCTGTGTGTCTATGATGACTTGCAGGGAGGAACACCTCTCAGGGTTAGCTTGAGTGCCTCCACTGAAAGCCCTTGAGAGCTGACTTGAGATGCCATTCATGGTTGACAGTTGGACTCAATGATCTTAAAGCTCCCTTCCAAACTAGAAGATTCTATGTTTCTATGAGGAGGGCAAAGTGACAAAGGCAATCCGTATAACGCAAACCCACTTAAAATCTCTGCATGCCTAGCCTGAGACCTCTGAGTTAATTGGTCTC
This sequence comes from Larus michahellis, assembly GCF_964199755.1. Taxonomy (NCBI): domain Eukaryota; kingdom Metazoa; phylum Chordata; class Aves; order Charadriiformes; family Laridae; genus Larus; species Larus michahellis. The sequence continues at coordinate 21,709,278 of NC_133904.1, forward strand.
ATGAAGCTGGGACACAGATGAATCATTTTGATGTTCCGTGGAAAGAAAAGGGAATAATATATTTCAGGTGAAAGAGGCAAGGGCCCAAGTAACAGGTGCCAGGACAAGAGGAAACATTTTGAGTTGCACTAGGGGAGGTTTAGATGAGAGCTTAGAAAATTTTTACTGAGAGGGTTATCAAGCATTGGATCAGGCTGCCCGGGGAAGTGGTGGAATCGTCATCCCTGGAGGTATTTAAAAGACGGGTAAATGTAGAGCTTCGCAATTGGGTTTAGTGATGGGTTTTGTCAGTGTTAGCTTGATGGTTGGACTCCCTGATCTGAAAGATCCCTTCCAACCTGGGCAATTCTAGGATTCTATGACATTTGGTGCTATGACGTGGGAGCAAAACATTTCAGGAGAAAGAGGCAAGGGCTTAATCACCAGGGAGGCTTCAGCCAGCGGTAGCTGCTGGGTGTTTCGATGCTTCAGGAGCCAGGAATGTTTGTGACCCCGCCAGGGCTCTGGGACACAGCATAAAAGCCTGCGCTGCTTCTGGCTCCACATGCTCCTCTCTTGCCTCCCTGTCCTCCAGGAACGAGGTAAGCCTGAGCCTGCTCCATCTCTCCCTGTGGGCTGAGCTGCTGTCGTGGTGGCTACTCGAGCTGATGCTTGGGCTGCTGAAGGCTGGCCCTGCAACAGAACTGTTTGAGGGCTGTCAGCTCTTTCCCTGTTGTGGGAGGTGTCTGGGGAGAGCAGGGAAGAGGGGGTTCTTCCAAGCAGAAGGGCATCAATGGGGCTCAGCTGCAGGGAGCTCTGCCCACCAGAACTTGCACCTTTAGCAGATGGTCCCCAGCCAAATGGCCACGTGCGTCCAGTGCCGCCTTCAGTGCAGCAAAGTTTGCTCTGGCGATGGGCTATGATCAGTCTTTCCACAGGGGACGGAAAGTGGCTTTGCACCCACTGTGCTGGGTCTATCCCCAGGTGGGTCAGCCTTCCTGTGCCCTGCAGCTTGGAGGGCAGAGTGAGTTTCATGGGAGCTGTAGGCACAGCGTGTGCTTTTAAGAGGTGATCTCTGAGGCTCCTGTTCAATGCAGCCTATTTCTGCTGGGACCATTTTATCAATCTTTACCCGTGTTATTGTACCAGGAAATGCAGGAGGAGGTCCTGGTGGAATCAGCAGTCAGTGAGGCACATCTTTGCTCCCAGTCATTCAAGTCTAGACCTGAGGTGTCGTGCACATTAGCAAAATCAGCTGCAGGTTCTTTCTCGACGTGGAGTTGGAAATGGAGATGAATGGCAGCAAAGTATATCTAGGGCGAGAGTGGAGGAATGAATAGACAGGCTGATGTTGGAGTCTGTGTTTGCTCTGTGTTTCAGCTGTGCCTCTCTCACCGAGAGATGTCTTGCTTCAGACCCTGTGTCCCTTGCCCCTGCGGAGCCTCTGGCCCAACCCCGCTCGCCAGCAGCTGCAGTGAGCCCTGCGTGGCCCGCTGCGCTGACTCAACGGTGGCCATCCAGGCCTCGCCGGTGGTGGTGACCCTGCCGGGCCCCATCCTCACCTCTTTCCCCCAGAGCACAGCCGTGGGATCCTCTCTGTCGGCTGCTGTGGGGAGCTCCCTCAGTGCCGGTGGGGTTCCCATCTCTTCTGGGGGCTCCCTTGGTCTGGGGGGGTCAGGGCTGTGTCTGCCCATTCCCCGCTGCAGTCTCAACTGCTGAAGCCGGCGCATCATCCCTCTCAGAGCGGGAAGGACGACGGGAACTCTGCAGCAGGAGCGTGGCCACGGCTTGCAGATGGGCTGGCTGTCCTCATCCCCCCAGGCAGGAGGGACCTGTGCCCGCTGCTCCTGGCTGCACGGCAGGCCTCGCCGTGCCTCCCCTGCCTCCGCTTTGCTCTGAGCTCCTTGAGAAAGGGCTCGTTCTCTTCTGCTCTGCTCAATCTGCTGCTGACGGGGAGAGGCTGCCGGAGTTGGCGACTGCTCTTGCTGGGCTGGGATTGCCAGCAGGCAGAGCAGAGTGGGCAAAGGCAAGCGCTGTGAGTGGAGCCTGTCCTTGGGAAGCGTGTCATCTTCTTTGCCCCGCCGTGCCCCGCGGCCCTCTTTCTTGGTCTCTGTTCTGTGCCACTGCATTTGCTCCTTCTCATTAAAGCCTTTGTGCAGCACAGCTGGAGACTGGTGGTGCTTTGTTCTCCTGCCCCCTCATCTGGCCAAGACCTCTGCAAGGCCGAGCAAGCGGCCTTGGTGCTGAGTTTCTCTCAGATGGGTGCCTGAGGAGGCGGGGTTGGGAGGTGGGGGCATAGGTGCTGGTGTTGCGTCCCTGAAGGCCTGTGGAAGGCTGTGGCCATGTGCCGTCCATGGTCAGTGCATGGCTTGGAGTGCAGGCTGTCGCTGAAAGTGTCAGGGAGGCGGGTGTCCTTGGAGAGGGCACGTGATGAGCAGGGCAGAGAGGGCTGGGGCAGGTAGTTGTGGCCGAGTGGTGAAGGCGATGGACTAGAAATCCATTGGGGTTTCCCTGCGCAGGTTCGAATCCTGCCAACTACGGGGCACAGCTGCATTTTGGGCTGCTGGCAATTCACCCCGCTGCAGCCACGGCACTCAGCTCCTCTCCCCGGAGATCCTCAGTAGGAATGAAGAAAGGAAGGGGCAATGGAGAGGGCACCTGGAGCTGAGCCACGGACCTCTTGATCTGCAGGGGAATACTTTCCCCTGAGCAAGAGGGCCCTGCGGCAGAGCGGCTGGGGCCACGCTCCCATCGGTGCCCACATCCCAGCCGCCACGGACCTCTTGATCTGCAGGGGAATACTTTCCGCTGAGCAAGAGGGCCCTGCGGCAGAGCGGCTGGGGCCACGCTCCCATCGGCGCCCACATCCCAGCCCTCCCCGTCCTGCTGTTGCTTTTTGAGGATGGGACGGGGAAGCAGGAAACACAAGCCCCAGAAGGGAGGCTTCAGCACTGCCCCCTTGTCCCTCGTCCCTCGTCCCTCGCCCTCCCAAAGAGGGTCTCCCAGCTCAGGCTGCCCAGAGCCTTCTGGGGATGTCTTGGAGCATTGAAGAGTGTCCGTCATGCAGTCGCGGGGTTTGCTGTGTGTCCTGCAGAGGCCCAGAGTCGGGCGGTGAAAGAGCAAGTGCCCCTGCAGGGCGAGGGGCAGGAGGCGCGGGGAGAAGGGCAAAGCAAGGCCCTTGAGGTAGGCATGCCAGGCGCGAAAGAGGTGAACTTTGGAGGGAGAGAGTTTCCCGCGCGGGCGAGGGCAGGGCGAAGAGGCAGGGAAGGAGGCAGGAGCGCTGGTGCTGTCCGGGAGCATCCTCAGGGCTGTGGCAGGTGCCAAAGAAGGCCCCACGGGGAGCAGAGTGGCGCAGCGGAAGCGTGCTGGGCCCATAACCCAGAGGTCGATGGATCGAAACCATCCTCTGCTATGGCAATTTCCTTTTGCCCTGCTCCTCACGCTTGCTGCCTCTCCCACCAACTTTGAACCGCCACTGCTCTACCTCTCTGGGCACCCATGCCCAGAGCGGCTCTCCCGCTCCCTCACACCCCTCTCTCTGCCCTCACGCCGCCTTCCTCCTTTGTCTCCTCGGCAGCCAGCGCTCCCAAAGCCACCCTCAGCAGGGCAGACGCAGGCTGAGGAGCAGCGGGCACAGCACAGCACACACCTCCCCGACCAGGTGGTGCCTCTTCTGGGGACACAGCTCTTTCTCCTTCCCATCACGCAGCTCAAGAGCAACTTCTCAGCCGTGAGCGGGTCCCTCCGGGGCTCTGCAGGTGGGCAGGAGGACAAGGCTGGGGCTGGTCTGGCAAAGACCGGTGGGGTCACCTTGGCCACGCGGGCTTTTTCTCCACCCGTGTCTCTCTGCTGCCATGCCCACTGGCAGGTCCGGCCGGCAGCAGGGCCGCGCAGGGATTCCCAGCGGGCACCGGATTGGCTCTGTGTGGGCTGGCTGTTGGCAGTGGAGGGGAGCGGGGGTGCTGCAGGGTGGCCTCTGTGAGGAGAGGCAAGGGGCTGCCCCGTGCCGCACACAGACGGTTCCATCTGCCTCCACTGTTGGCAAATTATTCTTTCCCCCAGCGAAGCCCCATTTGCCCGCAACAGTCTTTGCTAAGGCAGGTGCTTCTGCTTGTCTTGAGCCATGAGGTTTGTCCTCCCGTTCTGCATGCTCTGCGTCGCCCTGAGGGTGGGGAAAGGAGTGCGCAGCCGGGTGGGAGCTTGTCTGCGCTTAAAGCACGGCAGGTGCGTACACAGCGCGCAGGTTGGCTTGCAGAGCCCAGGCACGGGTGGGAGGCGTCTGAGCGCAGGTGGGGAGCGTCATCACTGGCAGCACCTGGAGTTTGCCTGGCCAAGATGTGAGGCGGAGAGAAGCAGAGGAGCAGGCTGAGGTGGTGCCCGTGTGCGGGGGTGCGTAAGGAGGAGTGGGCGCAGGGTGAGGAGCGTAGGATGAGGAGGCAGGTGGTTGTGTGCTGTGTCGGAGGGGAAGGCAGGTGGGGTTGGTCAGTGGAGGAGCAGGAGGGAGCGGAGGCTGTGGGGCTCAGGAGCAGAGGCAGCAGTGGCACAGCCAGATGCGTTGGTGGTATAGTGGTGAGCATAGCTGCCTTCCAAGCAGTTGACCCGGGTTCGATTCCTGGCCAACGCAGAGCCCTTTTCTTCAGCCAGCGGGCTCCCCAGTGCCTTGCCTCTGCTGCTCCCCGACAGCCCAGCTTTGCCCGCGGTGCTCAAGCCGTTCGTTGCCCTTCACTCCCCTGCAGCCTGCGGGCACGGCCAGCCCTCTGAGCACCTCCTAGCCCAGCAGACGCACGCCTGGCCTTTAGCGAGGCCCACCTTGCCCACAGCAGCCTCGGGGGGCTGCTCTGCACCATTCAGAGCTCCTTGGGCAGCGGCGAAGCCCTGGAGCAGGTGCCCAGAGCGCTTTGGCACTCCCTACGCCTGGGTGTCACGCTCGGCTTCCAAAGGGGCTCAGGCACGCAGCCGCCTGCTCCAGCTTTGGGGCTGGCCCTGCTTTCAGCAGGCGTTTGGATCACTAGTGACCGCTGAGGTGCCTTGCAGCCTGGCTCCTTGCGTGCTAGATGGAGGATGCTGACGCAGCCGTGCTTTTTCAGCCCGGGGAATGTAAGGTGTGAGGGCACCAGGCTGCAGTTTGTACCCTGGTGTGGGTACGGCGTGCGTTGTGAGGTGTGTGGAGGAGCTGCGGTGTCCCGTCAGCAGCCCTTGTTGGGAGCTGGGGCAGGAGGCAGGTGTCCCCCCAGCGGGGGCAGGAGGGGGCTGGCTGAGCTGGGCCGGCTCTGGCCGCTGCAGGGCCGGCAGCGGCGGCAGCAGCAGAGGGTCAGGATGGCCGAGCGGTCGAAGGCGCTGCATTCAGGTTGCAGTCTCCCTGGGAGGCGTGGGTTCGAGTCCCACTCCTGACAGCCCCCTCGCCTTGGGTGGCCTCCTTTATGGCCTCTCTCTCTCTTGGCCGGCACCCCTCTCTTAAGCGGAGCCTCCTGGCTCTTCTGGGGGCTCTGCTCAGCCTGCTGCACGTCCCAGCTCCTGATGAAGGAAAAATGGGCACCAACTCCCTAGGCTTACAACACACGCATGACCGAGAGCCCCGGCCTCTTCCGTTTCCGACCACCACCTCTCCCCCTCCAGCCATCGAGTTGCCTCCTTGTAGGCCCCGGGAAGCTCCTCTTAGACCCCACAAAGCCTTTTCTTCTCTCAGCTAAGCAAGCCTTGCGCCCTCAGCCTCTCCTCACAAGGCCAGAGTCCCCCTCTGCTGAACTTGCTCCACTTCATCAAGGCCTTTCCTTGCTTCCCCACCTTTCCTTGCTTCTTCCGCTTTTTTGGAGACGAGGCAACTTTTCCCTCTCCTTAGTCATCGGGGAGCTCCTCTGCCCTCTGCTCCCGAAGCTGGAGAGCCCCTGAGGTGCCTCCTTGCCTCTGCGACGCCCAGTGGCACGTTCGATAGGTGCCAAGCCAGGATGTGGCCTTGCGCAGCAGGATTTCAACGGGGAAAGTTCCCCTGAAGTGTCAGTTCGTCACCAGCAAAGACGGGCAGCGTCAGGGGGAAGAGGGTGAGGCAGGAGTCAGGTCCCCCGTGTCAGAGGGCACCGGGGGCATTGGAGGCCGTGTGTCGTTTCTCTGCAGCCCTGTGAGAGGGCAGAGCCATCCTGAGGCAATGTCATCAGAGGGTGCGGGAGCAGGGTGTGCGATTTTCGAAGGAGGGGAGTGAGGAAGTCTGAGGCCCAGGAGAGGGGCGGTGTTGCGCCGCTGTGTGAAAAGGTGGCGTGGGTGTAGAGGTCTGCGTCGCCCTGTAGGAAGGCTGCAGCTGGGGATGGGCAGGGAGCTGGGGAGAGTGCCAGAGTGGTCCAGGAGGCATTGGGTGAGGCAGGGCAGGGAGAGGGGAAAGAAGAGAGGAGTCTGGGAGGTCCCATGGTGTAATGGTGAGCACTCTGGACTCTGAATCCAGTGATCTGAGTTCAAATCTCAGTGGGACCTGAGCCCTTTTGCTGCCCTGCCGTGCTCACACCTTCTTCCCTTGCCTCCCTCTTGCCTCAACTCTTCAATGCACTCCCACCTTCCTTCCTTTCCTGGGCTCCCAGCCCTGGCACCCCCAGCAGAGACCCCTCTCCTGCCCTGCGCCCGCCACAGCTCTCCAGCTTTCCTGAGCACCTCGGCTGCACGGCACATTCATTCGACGGCTTTCTCTAGTTGCGTATTGGACGTCTCCAAAGGGGCACAATCTACAGCCTCCCCGGGCAACCGTTTCCCGTCTTTGACTGCCACGCTTTCTGCCATGACTTGCGTTTCCAGCTCTGCCCAGTGCTTCTGCCTCTCCCCGTCTCTCTGAGGCTTTGCTGTCTTTCTCGTGCCTACTCGCTTCTTTTTGGTGCTCTGCTTCCGGGAGCGCCCCCCACAACTGGCAGTGCCCCACGCATGGGCACAGTCTCACTCTCATGGGGAGAGCAGCTTCTCCCTCGGCCTTGCAGAGGTCTTGGCCAGATGAGGGGGCAGGAGAACAAAGCACCACCAGTCTCCAGCTGTGCTGCACAAGGTCTTTAATGAGAAGGAGCAAATGCAGTGGCACAGAACAGAGACCAAGAAAGACGGCCGCGGGGCACGGCGGGGCAAAGAAGATGACACGCTTCCCAAGGACAAGCTCCACTCACAGCGCTTGCCTTTGCCCACTCTGCTCTGCCTGCTGGCAATCCCAGCCCAGCAAGAGCAGTCGCCAACTCCGGCAGCCTCTCCCCGTCAGCAGCAGACTGAGCAGAGCAGAAGAGAACGAGCCCTTTCTCAAGGAGCTCAGAGCAAAGCGGAGGCAGGGGAGGCACGGCGAGGCCTGCCGTGCAGCCAGGAGCAGCGGGCACAGGTCCCTCCTGCCTGGGGGGATGAGGACAGCCAGCCCATCTGCAAGCCGTGGCCACGCTCCTGCTGCAGAGTTCCCGTCGTCCTTCCCGCTCCGAGAGGGATGATGCGCCGGCTTCAGCAGTTGAGACTGCAGCGGGGAACGGGCAGACACAGCCCTGACCCCCCCAGACCAAGGGAGCCCCCAGAAGAGATGGGAACCCCCCCGGCACTGAGGGAGCTCCCCACAGCAGCCGACAGAGAGGATCCCACGGCTGTGCTCTGGGGGAAAGAGGTGAGGATGGGGCCCGGCAGGGTCACCACCACCGGCGAGGCCTGGATGGCCACCGTCGAGTCAGCGCAGCGGGCCACGCAGGGCTCACTGCAGCTGCTGGCGAGCGGGGTTGGGCCAGAGGCTCCGCAGGGGCGAGGGAGACAGGGTCTGAAGCAAGACATCTCTCGGTGAGGGAGGCACAGCTGAAACACAGAGCAGAGAGCCAACGCGGACCTCAGTTTCAGTCTGTCTTTCTGCTCCTCAGCTCTCTCCATGGACACCCTTTCTTTCAAAAACACACGCTGTGCCTTCATCTCCCACTGCCCTCCTCGTGCCCTCCGAGCTGCAGGGCACAGGAAGGCTGACCCGGTTTTGGATAGGACCCCGCACGCTGGGTTTCAATCAATTGGGACGGACTGATCATAGCCCGTCGCCAGAGCAAACTTTGCTGCACTGAAGGCGGCACTGGACGCACGTGGCCATTTGGCTGGGAACCATCTGCTAAAGGTGCAAGTTCTGGTGGGCAGAGCTCCCTGCAGCTGAGCCCCATTGATGCCCTTCTGCTTGGAAGAACCCCCTCTTCCCTGCTCTCCCCAGACACCTCCCACAACAGGGAAAGAGCCCACAGCCCTCAAACAGTTCTGTTGCAGGGCCAGCCTTCGGCAGCCCAAGCATCAGCTCGAGTAGCCACCACGACAGCAGCTCAGCCCACAGGGAGAGATGGAGCAGGCTCAGGCTTACCTCGTTCCTGGAGGACAGGGAGGCAAGAGAGGAGCATGTGGAGCCAGAAGCAGCGCAGGCTTTTATGCTGTGTCCCAGAGCCCTGGCGGGGTCACAAACATTCCTGGCTCCTGAAGCATCGAAACACCCAGCAGCTACCGCTGGCTGAAGCCTCCCTGGTGATTAAGCCCTTGCCTCTTTCTCCTGAAATGTTTTGCTCCCACTTCATAGCACCTAGAATCAAAGAATGAATTATTGAATGGTTTTGGGTTGGAAGGGACCTTCATGATCATCTACTTCCTACCCCTTTGCCATGGGTAGGGATACCTTCCATGAGATCAGGTTTCTCAAAGTGCCATCCAACCTGTCCTTGAACACTTCCAGGTATGGGGCATCCACAAGGTCTCTGGACCACTTGTTCCGGTGTCTCACCACGCTCATAGGAAAGAATTTCTTCCCAGTATCTAATCTACATCTACCCTCTTTTGTTTTAAAAGCATTACCCCCTCATCCAATCCCTACACTCCCTGATAAATAGTCCGTGCCCATCTTTCTGGAAGGTCTCTCAGGACCTTCCTCTTCTCTAGGCTCAACAACCCCAACTCTCTAAGCCTGTCCTCCTAAGGGAGGGGCTCCTGCCTCCTCCTCATCTTTTTTTCTGCCCATGAGCCCAGGGAACAAGGGCAGGTTCGTAACGACGAAGAGCAGAGGCTCGGGTAGGTGTCTTTCAAGTGACTTCTCCATGGGACCTCCATTGCCCTGTCCCTTGACGACTTGACCAGGCCCTCAGGCTTCTTCCAAGCAGGGGGCTGGGCTCAGCTTGGGAAGTGGGGAATCTGTTGGAAAGAAGCACATGAACGCGTAGGAGGGTGATCAAAGAGATGCCCTCATCCTTCCCTGAAGTAGACCCACACCCAAATTGGCCAGTTTTGCTGAGCAAGTTCATCCCAGAGGCCAAAGCCCTGGGTGTCCTGCTTTTGAGGAGAGCCTCAGGGCAGGGAGCCAAAAGCTCACGGCTCTTTTTTCTGGGTCAGAGATCAGGTGGCCCATTCCATGCATTTCAAATTTCCAAGGGACATGGCATCAGTCTCCCAGAGCGCCTGGGAGTCATCGTGATGTGGAAGAGTTGGGGAAAAACCCTGAGCTCCATGACAACTTGAGTCACCCTTCTGTCAACTTCACTGGACATGGTGGCCCGGCCTCAGACGTGCCAGGGATACCACACTTCAGAGCCTCTTTCCTCCCAAAGTGCTGCTTTCCTCAAACACTTTCTAGCACCATTCCTGAATCAGTTGGTGCTTCTATCCAATCCTGTGCTGCAGCTGTCCATACCACCCAACGGTGGCACCATGGGATGCAGCTCTGTCCCAGCTTCATAAGGAAAACCAACTCGGAGGTCTCAGGCTAGTGTACTAGGAGGGTTTAAGTGGGCTTCCGTAATACATGTTGCTTTTGTCACTGCCCTCTTCGTGGTCAGCATGGCCACCAGTCACGGTCAAATTCAGCTATGAGGGACACCTCAGGTCAGCTCTCAAGGGCTTTCAGTGCAGGCACTCGGGCTAATCCTGAGAGACGTTTCTCCCCGGGGGTCACCTTAGACGCACAGGAGACTCTGGGTAAAGTCAGGCAGAACATCAAGACTGCACAGTGTCATAAGGGAGAAGAGACTCATTAACCAGGGACGAGGCAAAGCTCAACGGCAAGAAAAGTCCATTGTGGGCTGGAAGGATGTCCTCGGTGGGCCAGAGTGATGGCCACGAGGACCTTGCTTATGCTCATCAGGCTCTGCCACGGCCTGCTTTTGTGGTCAAAGAGATGCCCGCGTCCTTCCCTGGAAGAGACCCACCCCCAAATTGACCTGTTTTGCTCAGCGAGTTCAGCCCAGAGGCCGAAGCCCGGGGTGGCCTGCTTTTGAGGTGAGGCCTGGGGGAGGCAGCCAAAAGCTCATGGCACTTTTACCTGGGTCAGGGATGGGGTGGCCCATTCCATGCATTTCAAGTTTCAAAGGGACATGGCATCAGTCTCCCAGAGCGCCTGGGAGTCATCGTGATGTGGAAGAGTTGGGAAAAACCCGGAGCTCCAGGCAGACGTGAGTCATCGTGCTGTGGACTTCAGTGGACACAGTGCCCTAGTCTCAGGCGTTCCAGGGATACCAGAGCTTACCGCTCTCTACAGCTACCTGAAAGGAGGTTGTAGAGAGCTGGGGTTGCTTTCTTCTCCAAAGTAACAGGCGACAGGACAAGAGGAAACCGCCTCAAGTTGCGCTAGGGGAGGTTTAGATGAGAGGTTAGAAAATTTTTACACTGAGAGGGTTATCAAGCATTGGATCAGGCTGCCCAGGGAAGTGGTGGAATCGTCATCCCTGGAGGTATTTAAAAGACGGGTAAACGTAGAGCTTCGCAATTGGGTTTAGTGATGGGTTTTGTCAGTGTTAGCTTGATGGTTGGACTCCCTGATCTGAAAGATCCCTTCCAACCTGGGCAATTCTAGGATTCTATGACGTTTGGTGCTATGACGTGGGAGCAAAACACTTCAGGAGAAAGAGGCAAGGGCTTAATCACCAGGGAGGCTTCAGCCAGCGGTAGCTGCTGGGTGTTTCGATGCTTCAGGAGCCAGGAATGTTTGTGACCCCGCCAGGGCTCTGGGACACAGCATAAAAGCCTGCGCTGCTTCTGGCTCCACATGCTCCTCTCTTGCCTCCCTGTCCTCCAGGAACGAGGTAAGCCTGAGCCTGCTCCATCTCTCCCTGTGGGCTGAGCTGCTGTCGTGGTGGCTACTCGAGCTGATGCTTGGGCTGCCGAAGGCTGGCCCTGCAACAGAACTGTTTGAGGGCTGTGGGCTCTTTCCCTGTTGTGGGAGGTGTCTGGGGAGAGCAGGGAAGAGGGGGTTCTTCCAAGCAGAAGGGCATCAATGGGGCTCAGCTGCAGGGAGCTCTGCCCACCAGAACTTGCACCTTTAGCAGATGGTCCCCAGCCAAATGGCCACGTGCGTCCAGTGCCGCCTTCAGTGCAGCAAAGTTTGCTCTGGCGACGGGCTATGATCAGTCCGTCCCGATTGATTGAAACCCAGCGTGCTGGGTCCTATCCAAAACCGGGTCAGCCTTCCTGTGCCCTGCAGCTCGGAGGGCACGAGGAGGGCAGTGGGAGATGAAGGCACAGCGTGTGTTTTTAAAAGAAAGGGTGTCCATGGAGAGAGCTGAGGAGCAGAAAGACAGACTGATACTGAGGTCCGCGTTGGCTCTCTGCTCTGTGTTTCAGCTGTGCCTCCCTCACCGAGAGATGTCTTGCTTCAGACCCTGTCTCCCTCGCCCCTGCGGAGCCTCTGGCCCAACCCCGCTCGCCAGCAGCTGCAGTGAGCCCTGCGTGGCCCGCTGCGCTGACTCGACGGTGGCCATCGAGGCCTCGCCGGTGGTGGTGACCCTGCCGGGCCCCATCCTCACCTCTTTCCCCCAGAGCACAGCCGTGGGATCCTCTCTGTCGGCTGCTGTGGGGAGCTCCCTCAGTGCCGGTGGGGTTCCCATCTCTTCTGGGGGCTCCCTTGGTCTGGGGGGGTCAGGGCTGTGTCTGCCCGTTCCCCGCTGCAGTCTCAACTGCTGAAGCCGGCGCATCATCCCTCTCGGAGCGGGAAGGACGACGGGAACTCTGCAGCAGGAGCGTGGCCACGGCTTGCAGATGGGCTGGCTGTCCTCATCCCCCCAGGCAGGAGGGACCTGTGCCCGCTGCTCCTGGCTGCACGGCAGGCCTCGCCGTGCCTCCCCTGCCTCCGCTTTGCTCTGAGCTCCTTGAGAAAGGGCTCGTTCTCTTCTGCTCTGCTCAGTCTGCTGCTGACGGGGAGAGGCTGCCGGAGTTGGCGACTGCTCTTGCTGGGCTGGGATTGCCAGCAGGCAGAGCAGAGTGGGCAAAGGCAAGCGCTGTGAGTGGAGCTTGTCCTTGGGAAGCGTGTCATTCTCTTTGCCCCGCCGTGCCCCGCGGCTGTCTTTCTTGGTCTCTGTTCTGTGCCACTGCATTTGCTCCTTCTCATTAAAGACCTTGTGCAGCACAGCTGGAGACTGGTGGTGCTTTGTTCTCCTGCCCCCTCATCTGGCCAAGACCTCTGCAAGGCCGAGGGAGAAGCTGCTCTCCCCATGAGAGTGAGACTGTGCCCATGCGTGGGGCACTGCCAGTTGTGGGGGGCGCTCCCGGAAGCAGAGCACCAAAAAGAAGCGAGTAGGCACGAGAAAGACAGCAAAGCCTCAGAGAGACGGGGAGAGGCAGAAGCACTGGGCAGAGCTGGAAACGCAAGTCATGGCAGAAAGCGTGGCAGTCAAAGACGGGAAACGGTTGCCCGGGGAGGCTGTAGATTGTGCCCCTTTGGAGACGTCCAATACGCAACTAGAGAAAGCCGTCGAATGTGCCGTGCAGCCGAGGTGCTCAGGAAAGCTGGAGAGCTGTGGCGGGCGCAGGGCAGGAGAGGGGTCTCTGCTGGGGGTGCCAGGGCTGGGAGCCCAGGAAAGGAAGGAAGGTGGGAGTGCATTGAAGAGTTGAGGCAAGGGAAGAAGGTGTGAGCACGGCAGGGCAGCAAAAGGGCTCAGGTCCCACTGAGATTTGAACTCAGATCGCTGGATTCAGAGTCCAGAGTGCTCACCATTACACCATGGGACCTCCCAGACTCCTCTCTTCTTTCCCCTCTCCCTGCCCTGCCTCACCCAATGCCTCCTGGACCACTCTGGCACTCTCCCCAGCTCCCTGCCCATCCCCAGCTGCAGCCTTCCTACAGGGCGACGCAGACCTCTACACCCACGCCACCTTTTCACACAGCGGCGCAACACCGCCCCTCTCCTGGGCCTCAGACTTCCTCACTCCCCTCCTTCGAAAATCGCACACCCTGCTCCCGCACCCTCTGATGACATTGCCTCAGGATGGCTCTGCCCTCTCACAGGGCTGCAGAGAAACGACACACGGCCTCCAATGCCCCCGGTGCCCTCTGACACGGGGGACCTGACTCCTGCCTCACCCTCTTCCCCCTGACGCTGCCCGTCTTTGCTGGTGACGAACTGACACTTCAGGGGAACTTTCCCCGTTGAAATCCTGCTGCGCAAGGCCACATCCTGGCTTGGCACCTATCGAACGTGCCACTGGGCGTCGCAGAGGCAAGGAGGCACCTCAGGGGCTCTCCAGCTTCGGGAGCAGAGGGCAGAGGAGCTCCCCGATGACTAAGGAGAGGGAAAAGTTGCCTCGTCTCCAAAAAAGCGGAAGAAGCAAGGAAAGGTGGGGAAGCAAGGAAAGGCCTTGATGAAGTGGAGCAAGTTCAGCAGAGGGGGACTCTGGCCTTGTGAGGAGAGGCTGAGGGCGCAAGGCTTGCTTAGCTGAGAGAAGAAAAGGCTTTGTGGGGTCTAAGAGGAGCTTCCCGGGGCCTACAAGGAGGCAACTCGATGGCTGGAGGGGGAGAGGTGGTGGTCGGAAACGGAAGAGGCCGGGGCTCTCGGTCATGCGTGTGTTGTAAGCCTAGGGAGTTGGTGCCCATTTTTCCTTCATCAGGAGCTGGGACGTGCAGCAGGCTGAGCAGAGCCCCCAGAAGAGCCAGGAGGCTCCGCTTAAGAGAGGGGTGCCGGCCAAGAGAGAGAGAGGCCATAAAGGAGGCCACCCAAGGCGAGGGGGCTGTCAGGAGTGGGACTCGAACCCACGCCTCCCAGGGAGACTGCAACCTGAATGCAGCGCCTTCGACCGCTCGGCCATCCTGACCCTCTGCTGCTGCCGCCGCTGCCGGCCCTGCAGCGGCCAGAGCCGGCCCAGCTCAGCCAGCCCCCTCCTGCCCCCGCTGGGGGGACACCTGCCTCCTGCCCCAGCTCCCAACAAGGGCTGCTGACGGGACACCGCAGCTCCTCCACACACCTCACAACGCACGCCGTACCCACACCAGGGTACAAACTGCAGCCTGGTGCCCTCACACCTTACATTCCCCGGGCTGAAAAAGCACGGCTGCGTCAGCATCCTCCATCTAGCACGCAAGGAGCCAGGCTGCAAGGCACCTCAGCGGTCACTAGTGATCCAAACGCCTGCTGAAAGCAGGGCCAGCCCCAAAGCTGGAGCAGGCGGCTGCGTGCCTGAGCCCCTTTGGAAGCCGAGCGTGACACCCAGGCGTAGGGAGTGCCAAAGCGCTCTGGGCACCTGCTCCAGGGCTTCGCCGCTGCCCAAGGAGCTCTGAATGGTGCAGAGCAGCCCCCCGAGGCTGCTGTGGGCAAGGTGGGCCTCGCTAAAGGCCAGGCGTGCGTCTGCTGGGCTAGGAGGTGCTCAGAGGGCTGGCCGTGCCCGCAGGCTGCAGGGGAGTGAAGGGCAACGAACGGCTTGAGCACCGCGGGCAAAGCTGGGCTGTCGGGGAGCAGCAGAGGCAAGGCACTGGGGAGCCCGCTGGCTGAAGAAAAGGGCTCTGCGTTGGCCAGGAATCGAACCCGGGTCAACTGCTTGGAAGGCAGCTATGCTCACCACTATACCACCAACGCATCTGGCTGTGCCACTGCTGCCTCTGCTCCTGAGCCCCACAGCCTCCGCTCCCTCCTGCTCCTCCACTGACCAACCCCACCTGCCTTCCCCTCCGACACAGCACACAACCACCTGCCTCCTCATCCTACGCTCCTCACCCTGTGCCCACTCCTCCTTACGCACCCCCGCACACGGGCACCACCTCAGCCTGCTCCTCTGCTTCTCTCCGCCTCACATCTTGGCCAGGCAAACTCCAGGTGCTGCCAGTGATGATGCTCCCCACCTGCGCTCAGACGCCTCCCACCCGTGCCTGGGCTCTGCAAGCCAACCTGCGCGCTGTGTACGCACCTGCCGTGCTTTAAGCGCAGACAAGCTCCCACCCGGCTGCGCACTCCTTTCCCCACCCTCAGGGCGACGCAGAGCATGCAGAACGGGAGGACAAACCTCATGGCTCAAGACAAGCAGAAGCACCTGCCTTAGCAAAGACTGTTGCGGGCAAATGGGGCTTCGCTGGGGGAAAGAATAATTTGCCAACAGTGGAGGCAGATGGAACCGTCTGTGTGCGGCACGGGGCAGCCCCTTGCCTCTCCTCACAGAGGCCACCCTGCAGCACCCCCGCTCCCCTCCACTGCCAACAGCCAGCCCACACAGAGCCAATCCGGTGCCCGCTGGGAATCCCTGCGCGGCCCTGCTGCCGGCCGGACCTGCCAGTGGGCATGGCAGCAGAGAGACACGGGTGGAGAAAAAGCCCGCGTGGCCAAGGTGACCCCACCGGTCTTTGCCAGACCAGCCCCAGCCTTGTCCTCCTGCCCACCTGCAGAGCCCCGGAGGGACCCGCTCACGGCTGAGAAGTTGCTCTTGAGCTGCGTGATGGGAAGGAGAAAGAGCTGTGTCCCCAGAAGAGGCACCACCTGGTCGGGGAGGTGTGTGCTGTGCTGTGCCCGCTGCTCCTCAGCCTGCGTCTGCCCTGCTGAGGGTGGCTTTGGGAGCGCTGGCTGCCGAGGAGACAAAGGAGGAAGGCGGCGTGAGGGCAGAGAGAGGGGTGTGAGGGAGCGGGAGAGCCGCTCTGGGCATGGGTGCCCAGAGAGGTAGAGCAGTGGCGGTTCAAAGTTGGTGGGAGAGGCAGCAAGCGTGAGGAGCAGGGCAAAAGGAAATTGCCATAGCAGAGGATGGTTTCGATCCATCGACCTCTGGGTTATGGGCCCAGCACGCTTCCGCTGCGCCACTCTGCTCCCCGTGGGGCCTTCTTTGGCACCTGCCACAGCCCTGAGGATGCTCCCGGACAGCACCAGCGCTCCTGCCTCCTTCCCTGCCTCTTCGCCCTGCCCTCGCCCGCGCGGGAAACTCTCTCCCTCCAAAGTTCACCTCTTTCGCGCCTGGCATGCCTACCTCAAGGGCCTTGCTTTGCCCTTCTCCCCGCGCCTCCTGCCCCTCGCCCTGCAGGGGCACTTGCTCTTTCACCGCCCGACTCTGGGCCTCTGCAGGACACACAGCAAACCCCGCGACTGCATGACGGACACTCTTCAATGCTCCAAGACATCCCCAGAAGGCTCTGGGCAGCCTGAGCTGGGAGACCCTCTTTGGGAGGGCGAGGGACGAGGGACGAGGGACAAGGGGGCAGTGCTGAAGCCTCCCTTCTGGGGCTTGTGTTTCCTGCTTCCCCGTCCCATCCTCAAAAAGCAACAGCAGGACGGGGAGGGCTGGGATGTGGGCGCCGATGGGAGCGTGGCCCCAGCCGCTCTGCCGCAGGGCCCTCTTGCTCAGGGGAAAGTATTCCCCTGCAGATCAAGAGGTCCGTGGCTCAGCTCCAGGTGCCCTCTCCATTGCCCCTTCCCTTCTTCATTCCTACTGAGGATCTCCGGGGAGAGGAGCTGAGTGCCGTGGCTGCAGCGGGGTGAATTGCCAGCAGCCCAAAATGCAGCTGCGCCCCGTAGTTGGCAGGATTCGAACCTGCGCGGGGAAACCCCAATGGATTTCTAGTCCATCGCCTTCACCACTCGGCCACAACTACCTGCCCCAGCCCTCTCTGCCCTGCTCATCACGTGCCCTCTCCAAGGACACCCGCCTCCCTGACACTTTCAGCGACAGCCTGCACTCCAAGCCATGCACTGACCATGGACGGCACATGGCCACAGCCTTCCACAGGCCTTCAGGGACGCAACACCAGCACCTATGCCCCCACCTCCCAACCCCGCCTCCTCAGGCACCCATCTGAGAGAAACTCAGCACCAAGGCCACTTGCTCGGCCTTGCAGAGCTCTTGGCCAGATGAGGGGGCAGGAGAACAAAGCACCACCAGTCTCCAGCTGTGCTGCACAAGGTCTTTAATGAGAAGGAGCAAATGCAGTGGCACAGAACAGAGACCAAGAAAGACAGCCGCGGGGCGTGGCGGGGCAAAGAAGATGACACGCTTCCCAAGGACAAGCTCCACTCACAGCGCTTGCCTTTGCCCACTCTGCTCTGCCTGCTGGCAATCCCAGCCCAGCAAGAGCAGTCGCCAACTCCGGCAGCCTCTCCCCGTCAGCAGCAGATTGAGCAGAGCAGAAGAGAACGAGCCCTTTCTCAAGGAGCTCAGAGCAAAGCGGAGGCAGGGGAGGCACGGCGAGGCCTGCCGTGCAGCCAGGAGCAGCGGGCACAGGTCCCTCCTGCCTGGGGGGATGAGGACAGCCAGCCCATCTGCAAGCCGTGGCCACGCTCCTGCTGCAGAGTTCCCGTCGTCCTTCCCGCTCCGAGAGGGATGATGCGCCGGCTTCAGCAGTTGAGACTGCAGCGGGGAACGGGCAGACACAGCCCTGACCCCCCCAGACCAAGGGAGCCCCCAGAAGAGATGGGAACCCCCCCGGCACTGAGGGAGCTCCCCACAGCAGCCGACAGAGAGGATCCCACGGCTGTGCTCTGGGGGAAAGAGGTGAGGATGGGGCCCGGCAGGGTCACCACCACCGGCGAGGCCTCGATGGCCACCGTCGAGTCAGCGCAGCGGGCCACGCAGGGCTCACTGCAGCTGCTGGCGAGCGGGGTTGGGCCAGAGGCTCCGCAGGGGCGAGGGAGACAGGGTCTGAAGCAAGACATCTCTCGGTGAGGGAGGCACAGCTGAAACACAGAGCAGAGAGCCAACGCGGACCTCAGTATCAGTCTGTCTTTCTGCTCCTCAGCTCTCTCCATGGACACCCTTTCTTTTAAAAACACACGCTGTGCCTTCATCTCCCACTGCCCTCCTCGTGCCCTCCGAGCTGCAGGGCACAGGAAGGCTGACCCGGTTTTGGATAGGACCCAGCACGCTGGGTTTCAATCAATTGGGACGGACTGATCATAGCCCGTCGCCAGAGCAAACTTTGCTGCACTGAAGGCGGCACTGGACGCACGTGGCCATTTGGCTGGGGACCATCTGCTAAAGGTGCAAGTTCTGGTGGGCAGAGCTCCCTGCAGCTGAGCCCCATTGATGCCCTTCTGCTTGGAAGAACCCCCTCTTCCCTGCTCTCCCCAGACACCTCCCACAACAGGGAAAGAGCCCACAGCCCTCAAACAGTTCTGTTGCAGGGCCAGCCTTCGGCAGCCCAAGCATCAGCTCGAGTAGCCACCACGACAGCAGCTCAGCCCACAGGGAGAGATGGAGCAGGCTCAGGCTTACCTCGTTCCTGGAGGACAGGGAGGCAAGAGAGGAGCATGTGGAGCCAGAAGCAGCGCAGGCTTTTATGCTGTGTCCCAGAGCCCTGGCGGGGTCACAAACATTCCTGGCTCCTGAAGCATCGAAACACCCAGCAGCTACCGCTGGCTGAAGCCTCCCTGGTGATTAAGCCCTTGCCTCTTTCTCCTGAAGTGTTTTGCTCCCACGTCATAGCACCAAACGTCATAGAATCCTAGAATTGCCCAGGTTGGAAGGGATCTTTCAGATCAGGGAGTCCAACCATCAAGCTAACACTGACAAAACCCATCACTAAACCCAATTGCGAAGCTCTACGTTTACCCGTCTTTTAAATACCTCCAGGGATGACGATTCCACCACTTCCCTGGGCAGCCTGATCCAATGCTTGATAACCCTCTCAGTGTAAAAATTTTCTAACCTCTCATCTAAACCTCCCCTAGCGCAACTTGAGGCGGTTTCCTCTTGTCCTGTCGCCTGTTACTTGGGAGAAGAAAGCAACCCCAGCTCTCTACAACCTCCTTTCAGGTAGCTGTAGAGAGCGGTAAGCTCTGGTATCCCTGGAACGCCTGAGACTAGGGCACTGTGTCCACTGAAGTCCACAGCACGATGACTCACGTCTGCCTGGAGCTCCGGGTTTTTCCCAACTCTTCCACATCACGATGACTCCCAGGCGCTCTGGGAGACTGATGCCATGTCCCTTTGAAACTTGAAATGCATGGAATGGGCCACCCCATCCCTGACCCAGGTAAAAGTGCCATGAGCTTTTGGCTGCCTCCCCCAGGCCTCACCTCAAAAGCAGGCCACCCCGGGCTTCGGCCTCTGGGCTGAACTCGCTGAGCAAAACAGGTCAATTTGGGGGTGGGTCTCTTCCAGGGAAGGACGCGGGCATCTCTTTGACCACAAAAGCAGGCCGTGGCAGAGCCTGATGAGCATAAGCAAGGTCCTCGTGGCCATCACTCTGGCCCACCGAGGACATCCTTCCAGCCCACAATGGACTTTTCTTGCCGTTGAGCTTTGCCTCGTCCCTGGTTAATGAGTCTCTTCTCCCTTATGACACTGTGCAGTCTTGATGTTCTGCCTGACTTTACCCAGAGTCTCCTGTGCGTCTAAGGTGACCCCCGGGGAGAAACGTCTCTCAGGATTAGCCCGAGTGCCTGCACTGAAAGCCCTTGAGAGCTGACCTGAGGCGTCCCTCATAGCTGAATTTGACCGTGACTGGTGGCCATGCTGACCACGAAGAGGGCAGTGACAAAAGCAACGTGTATTACAGAAGCCCACTTAAACCCTCCTAGTACACTAGCCTGAGACCTCCGAGTTGGTTTTCCTTATGAAGCTGGGACAGGGATGCATCCCATGGTGCCACCGTTGGGTGGTATGGACAGCTGCAGCACAGGATTGGATAGAAGCACCAACTGATTCAGGAATGGTGCTAGAAAGTGTTTGAGGAAAGCAGCACTTTGGGAGGAAAGAGGCTCTGAAGTGTGGTATCCCTGGCACGTCTGAGGCCGGGCCACCATGTCCAGTGAAGTTGACAGAAGGGTGACTCAAGTTGTCATGGAGCTCAGGGTTTTTCCCCAACTCTTCCACATCACGATGACTCCCAGGCGCTCTGGGAGACTGATGCCATGTCCCTTGGAAATTTGAAATGCATGGAACGGGCCACCTGATCTCTGACCCAGAAAAAAGAGCCGTGAGCTTTTGGCTCCCTGCCCTGAGGCTCTCCTCAAAAGCAGGACACCCAGGGCTTTGGCCTCTGGGATGAACTTGCTCAGCAAAACTGGCCAATTTGGGTGTGGGTCTACTTCAGGGAAGGATGAGGGCATCTCTTTGATCACCCTCCTACGCGTTCATGTGCTTCTTTCCAACAGATTCCCCACTTCCCAAGCTGAGCCCAGCCCCCTGCTTGGAAGAAGCCTGAGGGCCTGGTCAAGTCGTCAAGGGACAGGGCAATGGAGGTCCCATGGAGAAGTCACTTGAAAGAGACCTACCCGAGCCTCTGCTCTTCGTCATTACGAACCTGCCCTTGTTCCCTGGGCTCATGGGCAGAAAAAAAGATGAGGAGGAGGCAGGAGCCCCTCCCTTAGGAGGACAGGCTTAGAGAGTTGGGGTTGTTGAGCCTAGAGAAGAGGAAGGTCCTGAGAGACCTTCCAGAAAGATGGGCACGGACTATTTATCAGGGAGTGTAGGGATTGGATGAGGGGGTAATGCTTTTAAAACAAAAGAGGGTAGATGTAGATTAGATACTGGGAAGAAATTCTTTCCTATGAGCGTGGTGAGACACCGGAACAAGTGGTCCAGAGACCTTGTGGATGCCCCATACCTGGAAGTGTTCAAGGACAGGTTGGATGGCACTTTGAGAAACCTGATCTCATGGAAGGTATCCCTACCCATGGCAAAGGGGTAGGAAGTAGATGATCATGAAGGTCCCTTCCAACCCAAAACCATTCAATAATTCATTCTTTGATTCTAGGTGCTATGAAGTGGGAGCAAAACACTTCAGGAGAAAGAGGCAAGGGCTTAATCACCAGGGAGGCTTCAGCCAGCGGTAGCTGCTGGGTGTTTCGATGCTTCAGGAGCCAGGAATGTTTGTGACCCCGCCAGGGCTCTGGGACACAGCATAAAAGCCTGCGCTGCTTCTGGCTCCACATGCTCCTCTCTTGCCTCCCTGTCCTCCAGGAACGAGGTAAGCCTGAGCCTGCTCCATCTCTCCCTGTGGGCTGAGCTGCTGTCGTGGTGGCTACTCGAGCTGATGCTTGGGCTGCCGAAGGCTGGCCCTGCAACAGAACTGTTTGAGGGCTGTGGGCTCTTTCCCTGTTGTGGGAGGTGTCTGGGGAGAGCAGGGAAGAGGGGGTTCTTCCAAGCAGAAGGGCATCAATGGGGCTCAGCTGCAGGGAGCTCTGCCCACCAGAACTTGCACCTTTAGCAGATGGTCCCCAGCCAAATGGCCACGTGCGTCCAGTGCCGCCTTCAGTGCAGCAAAGTTTGCTCTGGCGACGGGCTATGATCAGTCCGTCCCAATTGATTGAAACCCAGCGTGCGGGGTCCTATCCAAAACCGGGTCAGCCTTCCTGTGCCCTGCAGCTCGGAGGGCACGAGGAGGGCAGTGGGAGATGAAGGCACAGCGTGTGTTTTTAAAAGAAAGGGTGTCCATGGAGAGAGCTGAGGAGCAGAAAGACAGACTGATACTGAGGTCCACGTTGGCTCTCTGCTCTGTGTTTCAGCTGTGCCTCCCTCACCGAGAGATGTCTTGCTTCAGACCCTGTCTCCCTCGCCCCTGCGGAGCCTCTGGCCCAACCCCGCTCGCCAGCAGCTGCAGTGAGCCCTGCGTGGCCCGCTGTGCTGACTCGACGGTGGCCATCGAGGCCTCGCCGGTGGTGGTGACCCTGCCGGGCCCCATCCTCACCTCTTTCCCCCAGAGCACAGCCGTGGGATCCTCTCTGTCGGCTGCTGTGGGGAGCTCCCTCAGTGCCGGGGGGGTTCCCATCTCTTCTGGGGGCTCCCTTGGTCTGGGGGGGTCAGGGCTGTGTCTGCCCGTTCCCCGCTGCAGTCTCAACTGCTGAAGCCGGCGCATCATCCCTCTCGGAGCGGGAAGGACGACGGGAACTCTGCAGCAGGAGCGTGGCCACGGCTTGCAGATGGGCTGGCTGTCCTCATCCCCCCAGGCAGGAGGGACCTGTGCCCGCTGCTCCTGGCTGCACGGCAGGCCTCGCCGTGCCTCCCCTGCCTCCGCTTTGCTCTGAGCTCCTTGAGAAAGGGCTCGTTCTCTTCTGCTCTGCTCAATCTGCTGCTGACGGGGAGAGGCTGCCGGAGTTGGCGACTGCTCTTGCTGGGCTGGGATTGCCAGCAGGCAGAGCAGAGTGGGCAAAGGCAAGCGCTGTGAGTGGAGCTTGTCCTTGGGAAGCGTGTCATTCTCTTTGCCCCGCCGTGCCCCGCGGCCGTCTTTCTTGGTCTCTGTTCTGTGCCACTGCATTTGCTCCTTCTCATTAAAGACCTTGTGCAGCACAGCTGGAGACTGGTGGTGCTTTGTTCTCCTGCCCCCTCATCTGGCCAAGACCTCTGCAAGGCCGAGGGAGAAGCTGCTCTCCCCATGAGAGTGAGACTGTGCCCATGCGTGGGGCACTGCCAGTTGTGGGGGGCGCTCCCGGAAGCAGAGCACCAAAAAGAAGCGAGTAGGCACGAGAAAGACAGCAAAGCCTCAGAGAGACGGGGAGAGGCAGAAGCACTGGGCAGAGCTGGAAACGCAAGTCATGGCAGAAAGCGTGGCAGTCAAAGACGGGAAACGGTTGCCCGGGGAGGCTGTAGATTGTGCCCCTTTGGAGACGTCCAATACGCAACTAGAGAAAGCCGTCGAATGTGCCGTGCAGCCAAGGTGCTCAGGAAAGCTGGAGAGCTGTGGCGGGCGCAGGGCAGGAGAGGGGTCTCTGCTGGGGGTGCCAGGGCTGGGAGCCCAGGAAAGGAAGGAAGGTGGGAGTGCATTGAAGAGTTGAGGCAAGAGGGAGGCAAGGGAAGAAGGTGTGAGCACGGCAGGGCAGCAAAAGGGCTCAGGTCCCACTGAGATTTGAACTCAGATCGCTGGATTCAGAGTCCAGAGTGCTCACCATTACACCATGGGACCTCCCAGACTCCTCTCTTCTTTCCCCTCTCCCTGCCCTGCCTCACCCAATGCCTCCTGGACCACTCTGGCACTCTCCCCAGCTCCCTGCCCATCCCCAGCTGCAGCCTTCCTACAGGGCGACGCAGACCTCTACACCCACGCCACCTTTTCACACAGCGGCGCAACACCGCCCCTCTCCTGGGCCTCAGACTTCCTCACTCCCCTCCTTCGAAAATCGCACACCCTGCTCCCGCACCCTCTGATGACATTGCCTCAGGATGGCTCTGCCCTCTCACAGGGCTGCAGAGAAACGACACACGGCCTCCAATGCCCCCGGTGCCCTCTGACACGGGGGACCTGACTCCTGCCTCACCCTCTTCCCCCTGACGCTGCCCGTCTTTGCTGGTGACGAACTGACACTTCAGGGGAACTTTCCCCGTTGAAATCCTGCTGCGCAAGGCCACATCCTGGCTTGGCACCTATCGAACGTGCCACTGGGCGTCGCAGAGGCAAGGAGGCACCTCAGGGGCTCTCCAGCTTCGGGAGCAGAGGGCAGAGGAGCTCCCCGATGACTAAGGAGAGGGAAAAGTTGCCTCGTCTCCAAAAAAGCGGAAGAAGCAAGGAAAGGTGGGGAAGCAAGGAAAGGCCTTGATGAAGTGGAGCAAGTTCAGCAGAGGGGGACTCTGGCCTTGTGAGGAGAGGCTGAGGGCGCAAGGCTTGCTTAGCTGAGAGAAGAAAAGGCTTTGTGGGGTCTAAGAGGAGCTTCCCGGGGCCTACAAGGAGGCAACTCGATGGCTGGAGGGGGAGAGGTGGTGGTCGGAAATGGAAGAGGCCGGGGCTCTCGGTCATGCGTGTGTTGTAAGCCTAGGGAGTTGGTGCCCATTTTTCCTTCATCAGGAGCTGGGACGTGCAGCAGGCTGAGCAGAGCCCCCAGAAGAGCCAGGAGGCTCCGCTTAAGAGAGGGGTGCCGGCCAAGAGAGAGAGAGGCCATAAAGGAGGCCACCCAAGGCGAGGGGGCTGTCAGGAGTGGGACTCGAACCCACGCCTCCCAGGGAGACTGCAACCTGAATGCAGCGCCTTCGACCGCTCGGCCATCCTGACCCTCTGCTGCTGCCGCCGCTGCCGGCCCTGCAGCGGCCAGAGCCGGCCCAGCTCAGCCAGCCCCCTCCTGCCCCCGCTGGGGGGACACCTGCCTCCTGCCCCAGCTCCCAACAAGGGCTGCTGACGGGACACCGCAGCTCCTCCACACACCTCACAACGCACGCCGTACCCACACCAGGGTACAAACTGCAGCCTGGTGCCCTCACACCTTACATTCCCCGGGCTGAAAAAGCACGGCTGCGTCAGCATCCTCCATCTAGCACGCAAGGAGCCAGGCTGCAAGGCACCTCAGCGGTCACTAGTGATCCAAACGCCTGCTGAAAGCAGGGCCAGCCCCAAAGCTGGAGCAGGCGGCTGCGTGCCTGAGCCCCTTTGGAAGCCGAGCGTGACACCCAGGCGTAGGGAGTGCCAAAGCGCTCTGGGCACCTGCTCCAGGGCTTCGCCGCTGCCCAAGGAGCTCTGAATGGTGCAGAGCAGCCCCCCGAGGCTGCTGTGGGCAAGGTGGGCCTCGCTAAAGGCCAGGCGTGCGTCTGCTGGGCTAGGAGGTGCTCAGAGGGCTGGCCGTGCCCGCAGGCTGCAGGGGAGTGAAGGGCAACGAACGGCTTGAGCACCGCGGGCAAAGCTGGGCTGTCGGGGAGCAGCAGAGGCAAGGCACTGGGGAGCCCGCTGGCTGAAGAAAAGGGCTCTGCGTTGGCCAGGAATCGAACCCGGGTCAACTGCTTGGAAGGCAGCTATGCTCACCACTATACCACCAACGCATCTGGCTGTGCCACTGCTGCCTCTGCTCCTGAGCCCCACAGCCTCCGCTCCCTCCTGCTCCTCCACTGACCAACCCCACCTGCCTTCCCCTCCGACACAGCACACAACCACCTGCCTCCTCATCCTACGCTCCTCACCCTGCGCCCACTCCTCCTTACGCACCCCCGCACACGGGCACCACCTCAGCCTGCTCCTCTGCTTCTCTCCGCCTCACATCTTGGCCAGGCAAACTCCAGGTGCTGCCAGTGATGACGCTCCCCACCTGCGCTCAGACGCCTCCCACCCGTGCCTGGGCTCTGCAAGCCAACCTGCGCGCTGTGTACGCACCTGCCGTGCTTTAAGCGCAGACAAGCTCCCACCCGGCTGCGCACTCCTTTCCCCACCCTCAGGGCGACGCAGAGCATGCAGAACGGGAGGACAAACCTCATGGCTCAAGACAAGCAGAAGCACCTGCCTTAGCAAAGACTGTTGCGGGCAAATGGGGCTTCGCTGGGGGAAAGAATAATTTGCCAACAGTGGAGGCAGATGGAACCGTCTGTGTGCGGCACGGGGCAGCCCCTTGCCTCTCCTCACAGAGGCCACCCTGCAGCACCCCCGCTCCCCTCCACTGCCAACAGCCAGCCCACACAGAGCCAATCCGGTGCCCGCTGGGAATCCCTGCGCGGCCCTGCTGCTGGCCGGACCTGCCAGTGGGCATGGCAGCAGAGAGACACGGGTGGAGAAAAAGCCCGCGTGGCCAAGGTGACCCCACCGGTCTTTGCCAGACCAGCCCCAGCCTTGTCCTCCTGCCCACCTGCAGAGCCCCGGAGGGACCCGCTCACGGCTGAGAAGTTGCTCTTGAGCTGCGTGATGGGAAGGAGAAAGAGCTGTGTCCCCAGAAGAGGCACCACCTGGTCGGGGAGGTGTGTGCTGTGCTGTGCCCGCTGCTCCTCAGCCTGCGTCTGCCCTGCTGAGGGTGGCTTTGGGAGCGCTGGCTGCCGAGGAGACAAAGGAGGAAGGCGGCGTGAGGGCAGAGAGAGGGGTGTGAGGGAGCGGGAGAGCCGCTCTGGGCATGGGTGCCCAGAGAGGTAGAGCAGTGGCGGTTCAAAGTTGGTGGGAGAGGCAGCAAGCGTGAGGAGCAGGGCAAAAGGAAATTGCCATAGCAGAGGATGGTTTTGATCCATCGACCTCTGGGTTATGGGCCCAGCACGCTTCCGCTGCGCCACTCTGCTCCCCGTGGGGCCTTCTTTGGCACCTGCCACAGCCCTGAGGATGCTCCCGGACAGCACCAGCGCTCCTGCCTCCTTCCCTGCCTCTTCGCCCTGCCCTCGCCCGCGCGGGAAACTCTCTCCCTCCAAAGTTCACCTCTTTCGCGCCTGGCATGCCTACCTCAAGGGCCTTGCTTTGCCCTTCTCCCCGCGCCTCCTGCCCCTCGCCCTGCAGGGGCACTTGCTCTTTCACCGCCCGACTCTGGGCCTCTGCAGGACACACAGCAAACCCCGCGACTGCATGACGGACACTCTTCAATGCTCCAAGACATCCCCAGAAGGCTCTGGGCAGCCTGAGCTGGGAGACCCTCTTTGGGAGGGCGAGGGACGAGGGACGAGGGACAAGGGGGCAGTGCTGAAGCCTCCCTTCTGGGGCTTGTGTTTCCTGCTTCCCCGTCCCATCCTCAAAAAGCAACAGCAGGACGGGGAGGGCTGGGATGTGGGCGCCGATGGGAGCGTGGCCCCAGCCGCTCTGCCGCAGGGCCCTCTTGCTCAGGGGAAAGTATTCCCCTGCAGATCAAGAGGTCCGTGGCTCAGCTCCAGGTGCCCTCTCCATTGCCCCTTCCCTTCTTCATTCCTACTGAGGATCTCCGGGGAGAGGAGCTGAGTGCCGTGGCTGCAGCGGGGTGAATTGCCAGCAGCCCAAAATGCAGCTGCGCCCCGTAGTTGGCAGGATTCGAACCTGCGCGGGGAAACCCCAATGGATTTCTAGTCCATCGCCTTCACCACTCGGCCACAACTACCTGCCCCAGCCCTCTCTGCCCTGCTCATCACGTGCCCTCTCCAAGGACACCCGCCTCCCTGACACTTTCAGCGACAGCCTGCACTCCAAGCCATGCACTGACCATGGACGGCACATGGCCACAGCCTTCCACAGGCCTTCAGGGACGCAACACCAGCACCTATGCCCCCACCTCCCAACCCCGCCTCCTCAGGCACCCATCTGAGAGAAACTCAGCACCAAGGCCGCTTGCTCGGCCTTGCAGAGCTCTTGGCCAGATGAGGGGGCAGGAGAACAAAGCATCACCAGTCTCCAGCTGTGCTGCACAAGGTCTTTAATGAGAAGGAGCAAATGCAGTGGCACAGAACAGAGACCAAGAAAGACAGCCGCGGGGCGTGGCGGGGCAAAGAAGATGACACGCTTCCCAAGGACAAGCTCCACTCACAGCGCTTGCCTTTGCCCACTCTGCTCTGCCTGCTGGCAATCCCAGCCCAGCAAGAGCAGTCGCCAACTCCGGCAGCCTCTCCCCGTCAGCAGCAGATTGAGCAGAGCAGAAGAGAACGAGCCCTTTCTCAAGGAGCTCAGAGCAAAGCGGAGGCAGGGGAGGCACGGCGAGGCCTGCCGTGCAGCCAGGAGCAGCGGGCACAGGTCCCTCCTGCCTGGGGGGATGAGGACAGCCAGCCCATCTGCAAGCCGTGGCCACGCTCCTGCTGCAGAGTTCCCGTCGTCCTTCCCGCTCCGAGAGGGATGATGCGCCGGCTTCAGCAGTTGAGACTGCAGCGGGGAACGGGCAGACACAGCCCTGACCCCCCCAGACCAAGGGAGCCCCCAGAAGAGATGGGAACCCCACCGGCACTGAGGGAGCTCCCCACAGCAGCCGACAGAGAGGATCCCACGGCTGTGCTCTGGGGGAAAGAGGTGAGGATGGGGCCCGGCAGGGTCACCACCACCGGCGAGGCCTGGATGGCCACCGTCGAGTCAGCGCAGCGGGCCACGCAGGGCTCACTGCAGCTGCTGGCGAGCGGGGTTGGGCCAGAGGCTCCGCAGGGGTGAGGGAGACAGGGTCTGAAGCAAGACATCTCTCGGTGAGGGAGGCACAGCTGAAACACAGAGCAGAGAGCCAACGCGGACCTCAGTATCAGTCTGTCTTTCTGCTCCTCAGCTCTCTCCATGGACACCCTTTCTTTTAAAAACACACGCTGTGCCTTCATCTCCCACTGCCCTCCTCGTGCCCTCCGAGCTGCAGGGCACAGGAAGGCTGACCCGGTTTTGGATAGGACCCAGCACGCTGGGTTTCAATCAATCGGGACGGACTGATCATAGCCCGTCGCCAGAGCAAACTTTGCTGCACTGAAGGCGGCACTGGACGCACGTGGCCATTTGGCTGGGGACCATCTGCTAAAGGTGCAAGTTCTGGTGGGCAGAGCTCCCTGCAGCTGAGCCCCATTGATGCCCTTCTGCTTGGAAGAACCCCCTCTTCCCTGCTCTCCCCAGACACCTCCCACAACAGGGAAAGAGCCCACAGCCCTCAAACAGTTCTGTTGCAGGGCCAGCCTTCGGCAGCCCAAGCATCAGCTCGAGTAGCCACCACGACAGCAGCTCAGCCCACAGGGAGAGATGGAGCAGGCTCAGGCTTACCTCGTTCCTGGAGGACAGGGAGGCAAGAGAGGAGCATGTGGAGCCAGAAGCAGCGCAGGCTTTTATGCTGTGTCCCAGAGCCCTGGCGGGGTCACAAACATTCCTGGCTCCTGAAGCATCGAAACACCCAGCAGCTACCGCTGGCTGAAGCCTCCCTGGTGATTAAGCCCTTGCCTCTTTCTCCTGAAGTGTTTTGCTCCCACGTCATAGCACCAAACGTCATAGAATCCTAGAATTGCCCAGGTTGGAAGGGATCTTTCAGATCAGGGAGTCCAACCATCAAGCTAACACTGACAAAACCCATCACTAAACCCAATTGCGAAGCTCTACGTTTACCCGTCTTTTAAATACCTCCAGGGATGACGATTCCACCACTTCCCTGGGCAGCCTGATCCAATGCTTGATAACCCTCTCAGTGTAAAAATTTTCTAACCTCTCATCTAAACCTCCCCTAGCGCAACTTGAGGCGGTTTCCTCTTGTCCTGTCGCCTGTTACTTGGGAGAAGAAAGCAACCCCAGCTCTCTACAACCTCCTTTCAGGTAGCTGTAGAGAGCGGTAAGCTCTGGTATCCCTGGAACGCCTGAGACTAGGGCACTGTGTCCACTGAAGTCCACAGCACGATGACTCACGTCTGCCTGGAGCTCCGGGTTTTTCCCAACTCTTCCACATCACGATGACTCCCAGGCGCTCTGGGAGACTGATGCCATGTCCCTTTGAAACTTGAAATGCATGGAATGGGCCACCCCATCCCTGACCCAGGTAAAAGTGCCATGAGCTTTTGGCTGCCTCCCCCAGGCCTCACCTCAAAAGCAGGCCACCCCGGGCTTCGGCCTCTGGGCTGAACTCGCTGAGCAAAACAGGTCAATTTGGGGGTGGGTCTCTTCCAGGGAAGGACGCGGGCATCTCTTTGACCACAAAAGCAGGCCGTGGCAGAGCCTGATGAGCATAAGCAAGGTCCTCGTGGCCATCACTCTGGCCCACCGAGGACATCCTTCCAGCCCACAATGGACTTTTCTTGCCGTTGAGCTTTGCCTCGTCCCTGGTTAATGAGTCTCTTCTCCCTTATGGCACTGTGCAGTCTTGATGTTCTGCCTGACTTTACCCAGAGTCTCCTGTGCGTCTAAGGTGACCCCCGGGGAGAAACGTCTCTCAGGATTAGCCCGAGTGCCTGCACTGAAAGCCCTTGAGAGCTGACCTGAGGCGTCCCTCATAGCTGAATTTGACCGTGACTGGTGGCCATGCTGACCACGAAGAGGGCAGTGACAAAAGCAACGTGTATTACGGAAGCCCACTTAAACCCTCCTAGTACACTAGCCTGAGACCTCCGAGTTGGTTTTCCTTATGAAGCTGGGACAGGGATGCATCCCATGGTGCCACCGTTGGGTGGTATGGACAGCTGCAGCACAGGATTGGATAGAAGCACCAACTGATTCAGGAATGGTGCTAGAAAGTGTTTGAGGAAAGCAGCACTTTGGGAGGAAAGAGGCTCTGAAGTGTGGTATCCCTGGCACGTCTGAGGCCGGGCCACCATGTCCAGTGAAGTTGACAGAAGGGTGACTCAAGTTGTCATGGAGCTCAGGGTTTTTCCCCAACTCTTCCACATCACGATGACTCCCAGGCGCTCTGGGAGACTGATGCCATGTCCCTTGGAAATTTGAAATGCATGGAACGGGCCACCTGATCTCTGACCCAGAAAAAAGAGCCGTGAGCTTTTGGCTCCCTGCCCTGAGGCTCTCCTCAAAAGCAGGACACCCAGGGCTTTTGCCTCTGGGATGAACTTGCTCAGCAAAACTGGCCAATTTGGGTGTGGGTCTACTTCAGGGAAGGATGAGGGCATCTCTTTGATCACCCTCCTACGCATTCATGTGCTTCTTTCCAACAGATTCCCCACTTCCCAAGCTGAGCCCAGCCCCCTGCTTGGAAGAAGCCTGAGGGCCTGGTCAAGTCGTCAAGGGACAGGGCAATGGAGGTCCCATGGAGAAGTCACTTGAAAGACACCTACCCGAGCCTCTGCTCTTCGTCGTTACGAACCTGCCCTTGTTCCCTGGGCTCATGGGCAGAAAAAAAGATGAGGAGGAGGCAGGAGCCCCTCCCTTAGGAGGACAGGCTTAGAGAGTTGGGGTTGTTGAGCCTAGAGAAGAGGAAGGTCCTGAGAGACCTTCCAGAAAGATGGGCACGGACTATTTATCAGGGAGTGTAGGGATTGGATGAGGGGGTAATGCTTTTAAAACAAAAGAGGGTAGATGTAGATTAGATACTGGGAAGAAATTCTTTCCTATGAGCGTGGTGAGACACCAGAACAAGTGGTCCAGAGACCTTGTGGATGCCCCATACCTGGAAGTGTTCAAGGACAGGTTGGATGGCACTTTGAGAAACCTGATCTCATGGAAGGTATCCCTACCCATGGCAAAGGGGTAGGAAGTAGATGATCATGAAGGTCCCTTCCAACCCAAAACCATTCAATGATTCATTCTTTGATTCTAGGTGCTATGACGTGGGAGCAAAACATTTCAGGAGAAAGAGGCAAGGGCTTAATCACCAGGGAGGCTTCAGCCAGCGGTAGCTGCTGGGTGTTTCGATGCTTCAGGAGCCAGGAATGTTTGTGACCCCGCCAGGGCTCTGGGACACAGCATAAAAGCCTGCGCTGCTTCTGGCTCCACATGCTCCTCTCTTGCCTCCCTGTCCTCCAGGAACGAGGTAAGCCTGAGCCTGCTCCATCTCTCCCTGTGGGCTGAGCTGCTGTCGTGGTGGCTACTCGAGCTGATGCTTGGGCTGCCGAAGGCTGGCCCTGCAACAGAACTGTTTGAGGGCTGTGGGCTCTTTCCCTGTTGTGGGAGGTGTCTGGGGAGAGCAGGGAAGAGGGGGTTCTTCCAAGCAGAAGGGCATCAATGGGGCTCAGCTGCAGGGAGCTCTGCCCACCAGAACTTGCACCTTTAGCAGATGGTCCCCAGCCAAATGGCCACGTGCGTCCAGTGCCGCCTTCAGTGCAGCAAAGTTTGCTCTGGCGACGGGCTATGATCAGTCCGTCCCAATTGATTGAAACCCAGCGTGCTGGGTCCTATCCAAAACCGGGTCAGCCTTCCTGTGCCCTGCAGCTCGGAGGGCACGAGGAGGGCAGTGGGAGATGAAGGCACAGCGTGTGTTTTTAAAAGAAAGGGTGTCCATGGAGAGAGCTGAGGAGCAGAAAGACAGACTGATACTGAGGTCCGCGTTGGCTCTCTGCTCTGTGTTTCAGCTGTGCCTCCCTCACCGAGAGATGTCTTGCTTCAGACCCTGTCTCCCTCACCCCTGCGGAGCCTCTGGCCCAACCCCGCTCGCCAGCAGCTGCAGTGAGCCCTGCGTGGCCCGCTGCGCTGACTCGACGGTGGCCATCGAGGCCTCGCCGGTGGTGGTGACCCTGCCGGGCCCCATCCTCACCTCTTTCCCCCAGAGCACAGCTGTGGGATCCTCTCTGTCGGCTGCTGTGGGGAGCTCCCTCAGTGCCGGTGGGGTTCCCATCTCTTCTGGGGGCTCCCTTGGTCTGGGGGGGTCAGGGCTGTGTCTGCCCGTTCCCCGCTGCAGTCTCAACTGCTGAAGCCGGCGCATCATCCCTCTCGGAGCGGGAAGGACGACGGGAACTCTGCAGCAGGAGCGTGGCCACGGCTTGCAGATGGGCTGGCTGTCCTCATCCCCCCAGGCAGGAGGGACCTGTGCCCGCTGCTCCTGGCTGCACGGCAGGCCTCGCCGTGCCTCCCCTGCCTCCGCTTTGCTCTGAGCTCCTTGAGAAAGGGCTCGTTCTCTTCTGCTCTGCTCAGTCTGCTGCTGACGGGGAGAGGCTGCCGGAGTTGGCGACTGCTCTTGCTGGGCTGGGATTGCCAGCAGGCAGAGCAGAGTGGGCAAAGGCAAGCGCTGTGAGTGGAGCTTGTCCTTGGGAAGCGTGTCATTCTCTTTGCCCCGCCGTGCCCCGCGGCTGTCTTTCTTGGTCTCTGTTCTGTGCCACTGCATTTGCTCCTTCTCATTAAAGACCTTGTGCAGCACAGCTGGAGACTGGTGATGCTTTGTTCTCCTGCCCCCTCATCTGGCCAAGACCTCTGCAAGGCCGAGGGAGAAGCTGCTCTCCCCATGAGAGTGAGACTGTGCCCATGCGTGGGGCACTGCCAGTTGTGGGGGGCGCTCCCGGAAGCAGAGCACCAAAAAGAAGCGAGTAGGCACGAGAAAGACAGCAAAGCCTCAGAGAGACGGGGAGAGGCAGAAGCACTGGGCAGAGCTGGAAACGCAAGTCATGGCAGAAAGCGTGGCAGTCAAAGACGGGAAACGGTTGCCCGGGGAGGCTGTAGATTGTGCCCCTTTGGAGACGTCCAATACGCAACTAGAGAAAGCCATCGAATGAATGTGCCGTGCAGCCGAGGTGCTCAGGAAAGCTGGAGAGCTGTGGCGGGCGCAGGGCAGGAGAGGGGTCTCTGCTGGGGGTGCCAGGGCTGGGAGCCCAGGAAAGGAAGGAAGGTGGGAGTGCATTGAAGAGTTGAGGCAAGGGAAGAAAGCGTGAGCACGGCAGGGCAGCAAAAGGGCTCAGGTCCCACTGAGATTTGAACTCAGATCGCTGGATTCAGAGTCCAGAGTGCTCACCATTATACCATGGGACCTCCCAGACTCCTCTCTTCTTTCCCCTCTCCCTGCCCTGCCTCACCCAATGCCTCCTGGACCACTCTGGCACTCTCCCCAGCTCCCTGCCCATCCCCAGCTGCAGCCTTCCTACAGGGCGACGCAGACCTCTACACCCACGCCACCTTTTCACACAGCGGCGCAACACCGCCCCTCTCCTGGGCCTCAGACTTCCTCACTCCCCTCCTTCGAAAATCGCACACCCTGCTCCCGCACCCTCTGATGACATTGCCTCAGGATGGCTCTGCCCTCTCACAGGGCTGCAGAGAAACGACACACGGCCTCCAATGCCCCCGGTGCCCTCTGACACGGGGGACCTGACTCCTGCCTCACCCTCTTCCCCCTGACGCTGCCCGTCTTTGCTGGTGACGAACTGACACTTCAGGGGAACTTTCCCCGTTGAAATCCTGCTGCGCAAGGCCACATCCTGGCTTGGCACCTATCGAACGTGCCACTGGGCGTCGCAGAGGCAAGGAGGCACCTCAGGGGCTCTCCAGCTTCGGGAGCAGAGGGCAGAGGAGCTCCCCGATGACTAAGGAGAGGGAAAAGTTGCCTCGTCTCCAAAAAAGCGGAAGAAGCAAGGAAAGGTGGGGAAGCAAGGAAAGGCCTTGATGAAGTGGAGCAAGTTCAGCAGAGGGGGACTCTGGCCTTGTGAGGAGAGGCTGAGGGCGCAAGGCTTGCTTAGCTGAGAGAAGAAAAGGCTTTGTGGGGTCTAAGAGGAGCTTCCCGGGGCCTACAAGGAGGCAACTCGATGGCTGGAGGGGGAGAGGTGGTGGTCGGAAACGGAAGAGGCCGGGGCTCTCCGTCATGCGTGTGTTGTAAGCCTAGGGAGTTGGTGCCCATTTTTCCTTCATCAGGAGCTGGGACGTGCAGCAGGCTGAGCAGAGCCCCCAGAAGAGCCAGGAGGCTCCGCTTAAGAGAGGGGTGCCGGCCAAGAGAGAGAGAGGCCATAAAGGAGGCCACCCAAGGCGAGGGGGCTGTCAGGAGTGGGACTCGAACCCACGCCTCCCAGGGAGACTGCAACCTGAATGCAGCGCCTTCGACCGCTCGGCCATCCTGACCCTCTGCTGCTGCCGCCGCTGCCGGCCCTGCAGCGGCCAGAGCCGGCCCAGCTCAGCCAGCCCCCTCCTGCCCCCGCTGGGGGGACACCTGCCTCCTGCCCCAGCTCCCAACAAGGGCTGCTGACGGGACACCGCAGCTCCTCCACACACCTCACAACGCACGCCGTACCCACACCAGGGTACAAACTGCAGCCTGGTGCCCTCACACCTTACATTCCCCGGGCTGAAAAAGCACGGCTGCGTCAGCATCCTCCATCTAGCACGCAAGGAGCCAGGCTGCAAGGCACCTCAGCGGTCACTAGTGATCCAAACGCCTGCTGAAAGCAGGGCCAGCCCCAAAGCTGGAGCAGGCGGCTGCGTGCCTGAGCCCCTTTGGAAGCCGAGCGTGACACCCAGGCGTAGGGAGTGCCAAAGCGCTCTGGGCACCTGCTCCAGGGCTTCGCCGCTGCCCAAGGAGCTCTGAATGGTGCAGAGCAGCCCCCCGAGGCTGCTGTGGGCAAGGTGGGCCTCGCTAAAGGCCAGGCGTGCGTCTGCTGGGCTAGGAGGTGCTCAGAGGGCTGGCCGTGCCCGCAGGCTGCAGGGGAGTGAAGGGCAACGAACGGCTTGAGCACCGCGGGCAAAGCTGGGCTGTCGGGGAGCAGCAGAGGCAAGGCACTGGGGAGCCCGCTGGCTGAAGAAAAGGGCTCTGCGTTGGCCAGGAATCGAACCCGGGTCAACTGCTTGGAAGGCAGCTATGCTCACCACTATACCACCAACGCATCTGGCTGTGCCACTGCTGCCTCTGCTCCTGAGCCCCACAGCCTCCGCTCCCTCCTGCTCCTCCACTGACCAACCCCACCTGCCTTCCCCTCCGACACAGCACACAACCACCTGCCTCCTCATCCTACGCTCCTCACCCTGCGCCCACTCCTCCTTACGCACCCCCGCACACGGGCACCACCTCAGCCTGCTCCTCTGCTTCTCTCCGCCTCACATCTTGGCCAGGCAAACTCCAGGTGCTGCCAGTGATGACGCTCCCCACCTGCGCTCAGACGCCTCCCACCCGTGCCTGGGCTCTGCAAGCCAACCTGCGCGCTGTGTACGCACCTGCCGTGCTTTAAGCGCAGACAAGCTCCCACCCGGCTGCGCACTCCTTTCCCCACCCTCAGGGCGACGCAGAGCATGCAGAACGGGAGGACAAACCTCATGGCTCAAGACAAGCAGAAGCACCTGCCTTAGCAAAGACTGTTGCGGGCAAATGGGGCTTCGCTGGGGGAAAGAATAATTTGCCAACAGTGGAGGCAGATGGAACCGTCTGTGTGCGGCACGGGGCAGCCCCTTGCCTCTCCTCACAGAGGCCACCCTGCAGCACCCCCGCTCCCCTCCACTGCCAACAGCCAGCCCACACAGAGCCAATCCGGTGCCCGCTGGGAATCCCTGCGCGGCCCTGCTGCTGGCCGGACCTGCCAGTGGGCATGGCAGCAGAGAGACACGGGTGGAGAAAAAGCCCGCGTGGCCAAGGTGACCCCACCGGTCTTTGCCAGACCAGCCCCAGCCTTGTCCTCCTGCCCACCTGCAGAGCCCCGGAGGGACCCGCTCACGGCTGAGAAGTTGCTCTTGAGCTGCGTGATGGGAAGGAGAAAGAGCTGTGTCCCCAGAAGAGGCACCACCTGGTCGGGGAGGTGTGTGCTGTGCTGTGCCCGCTGCTCCTCAGCCTGCGTCTGCCCTGCTGAGGGTGGCTTTGGGAGCGCTGGCTGCCGAGGAGACAAAGGAGGAAGGCGGCGTGAGGGCAGAGAGAGGGGTGTGAGGGAGCGGGAGAGCCGCTCTGGGCATGGGTGCCCAGAGAGGTAGAGCAGTGGCGGTTCAAAGTTGGTGGGAGAGGCAGCAAGCGTGAGGAGCAGGGCAAAAGGAAATTGCCATAGCAGAGGATGGTTTCGATCCATCGACCTCTGGGTTATGGGCCCAGCACGCTTCCGCTGCGCCACTCTGCTCCCCGTGGGGCCTTCTTTGGCACCTGCCACAGCCCTGAGGATGCTCCCGGACAGCACCAGCGCTCCTGCCTCCTTCCCTGCCTCTTCGCCCTGCCCTCGCCCGCGCGGGAAACTCTCTCCCTCCAAAGTTCACCTCTTTCGCGCCTGGCATGCCTACCTCAAGGGCCTTGCTTTGCCCTTCTCCCCGCGCCTCCTGCCCCTCGCCCTGCAGGGGCACTTGCTCTTTCACCGCCCGACTCTGGGCCTCTGCAGGACACACAGCAAACCCCGCGACTGCATGACGGACACTCTTCAATGCTCCAAGACATCCCCAGAAGGCTCTGGGCAGCCTGAGCTGGGAGACCCTCTTTGGGAGGGCGAGGGACGAGGGACGAGGGACAAGGGGGCAGTGCTGAAGCCTCCCTTCTGGGGCTTGTGTTTCCTGCTTCCCCGTCCCATCCTCAAAAAGCAACAGCAGGACGGGGAGGGCTGGGATGTGGGCGCCGATGGGAGCGTGGCCCCAGCCGCTCTGCCGCAGGGCCCTCTTGCTCAGGGGAAAGTATTCCCCTGCAGATCAAGAGGTCCGTGGCTCAGCTCCAGGTGCCCTCTCCATTGCCCCTTCCCTTCTTCATTCCTACTGAGGATCTCCGGGGAGAGGAGCTGAGTGCCGTGGCTGCAGCGGGGTGAATTGCCAGCAGCCCAAAATGCAGCTGCGCCCCGTAGTTGGCAGGATTCGAACCTGCGCGGGGAAACCCCAATGGATTTCTAGTCCATCGCCTTCACCACTCGGCCACAACTACCTGCCCCAGCCCTCTCTGCCCTGCTCATCACGTGCCCTCTCCAAGGACACCCGCCTCCCTGACACTTTCAGCGACAGCCTGCACTCCAAGCCATGCACTGACCATGGACGGCACATGGCCACAGCCTTCCACAGGCCTTCAGGGACGCAACACCAGCACCTATGCCCCCACCTCCCAACCCCGCCTCCTCAGGCACCCATCTGAGAGAAACTCAGCACCAAGGCCGCTTGCTCGGCCTTGCAGAGCTCTTGGCCAGATGAGGGGGCAGGAGAACAAAGCATCACCAGTCTCCAGCTGTGCTGCACAAGGTCTTTAATGAGAAGGAGCAAATGCAGTGGCACAGAACAGAGACCAAGAAAGACAGCCGCGGGGCGTGGCGGGGCAAAGAAGATGACACGCTTCCCAAGGACAAGCTCCACTCACAGCGCTTGCCTTTGCCCACTCTGCTCTGCCTGCTGGCAATCCCAGCCCAGCAAGAGCAGTCGCCAACTCCGGCAGCCTCTCCCCGTCAGCAGCAGATTGAGCAGAGCAGAAGAGAACGAGCCCTTTCTCAAGGAGCTCAGAGCAAAGCGGAGGCAGGGGAGGCACGGCGAGGCCTGCCGTGCAGCCAGGAGCAGCGGGCACAGGTCCCTCCTGCCTGGGGGGATGAGGACAGCCAGCCCATCTGCAAGCCGTGGCCACGCTCCTGCTGCAGAGTTCCCGTCGTCCTTCCCGCTCCGAGAGGGATGATGCGCCGGCTTCAGCAGTTGAGACTGCAGCGGGGAACGGGCAGACACAGCCCTGACCCCCCCAGACCAAGGGAGCCCCCAGAAGAGATGGGAACCCCACCGGCACTGAGGGAGCTCCCCACAGCAGCCGACAGAGAGGATCCCACAGCTGTGCTCTGGGGGAAAGAGGTGAGGATGGGGCCCGGCAGGGTCACCACCACCGGCGAGGCCTCGATGGCCACCGTCGAGTCAGCGCAGCGGGCCACGCAGGGCTCACTGCAGCTGCTGGCGAGCGGGGTTGGGCCAGAGGCTCCGCAGGGGTGAGGGAGACAGGGTCTGAAGCAAGACATCTCTCGGTGAGGGAGGCACAGCTGAAACACAGAGCAGAGAGCCAACGCGGACCTCAGTATCAGTCTGTCTTTCTGCTCCTCAGCTCTCTCCATGGACACCCTTTCTTTTAAAAACACACGCTGTGCCTTCATCTCCCACTGCCCTCCTCGTGCCCTCCGAGCTGCAGGGCACAGGAAGGCTGACCCGGTTTTGGATAGGACCCAGCACGCTGGGTTTCAATCAATCGGGACGGACTGATCATAGCCCGTCGCCAGAGCAAACTTTGCTGCACTGAAGGCGGCACTGGACGCACGTGGCCATTTGGCTGGGGACCATCTGCTAAAGGTGCAAGTTCTGGTGGGCAGAGCTCCCTGCAGCTGAGCCCCATTGATGCCCTTCTGCTTGGAAGAACCCCCTCTTCCCTGCTCTCCCCAGACACCTCCCACAACAGGGAAAGAGCCCACAGCCCTCAAACAGTTCTGTTGCAGGGCCAGCCTTCGGCAGCCCAAGCATCAGCTCGAGTAGCCACCACGACAGCAGCTCAGCCCACAGGGAGAGATGGAGCAGGCTCAGGCTTACCTCGTTCCTGGAGGACAGGGAGGCAAGAGAGGAGCATGTGGAGCCAGAAGCAGCGCAGGCTTTTATGCTGTGTCCCAGAGCCCTGGCGGGGTCACAAACATTCCTGGCTCCTGAAGCATCGAAACACCCAGCAGCTACCGCTGGCTGAAGCCTCCCTGGTGATTAAGCCCTTGCCTCTTTCTCCTGAAGTGTTTTGCTCCCACGTCATAGCACCAAACGTCATAGAATCCTAGAATTGCCCAGGTTGGAAGGGATCTTTCAGATCAGGGAGTCCAACCATCAAGCTAACACTGACAAAACCCATCACTAAACCCAATTGCGAAGCTCTACGTTTACCCGTCTTTTAAATACCTCCAGGGATGACGATTCCACCACTTCCCTGGGCAGCCTGATCCAATGCTTGATAACCCTCTCAGTGTAAAAATTTTCTAACCTCTCATCTAAACCTCCCCTAGCGCAACTTGAGGCGGTTTCCTCTTGTCCTGTCGCCTGTTACTTGGGAGAAGAAAGCAACCCCAGCTCTCTACAACCTCCTTTCAGGTAGCTGTAGAGAGCGGTAAGCTCTGGTATCCCTGGAACGCCTGAGACTAGGGCACTGTGTCCACTGAAGTCCACAGCACGATGACTCACGTCTGCCTGGAGCTCCGGGTTTTTCCCAACTCTTCCACATCACGATGACTCCCAGGCGCTCTGGGAGACTGATGCCATGTCCCTTTGAAACTTGAAATGCATGGAATGGGCCACCCCATCCCTGACCCAGGTAAAAGTGCCATGAGCTTTTGGCTGCCTCCCCCAGGCCTCACCTCAAAAGCAGGCCACCCCGGGCTTCGGCCTCTGGGCTGAACTCGCTGAGCAAAACAGGTCAATTTGGGGGTGGGTCTCTTCCAGGGAAGGACGCGGGCATCTCTTTGACCACAAAAGCAGGCCGTGGCAGAGCCTGATGAGCATAAGCAAGGTCCTCGTGGCCATCACTCTGGCCCACCGAGGACATCCTTCCAGCCCACAATGGACTTTTCTTGCCGTTGAGCTTTGCCTCGTCCCTGGTTAATGAGTCTCTTCTCCCTTATGGCACTGTGCAGTCTTGATGTTCTGCCTGACTTTACCCAGAGTCTCCTGTGCGTCTAAGGTGACCCCCGGGGAGAAACGTCTCTCAGGATTAGCCCGAGTGCCTGCACTGAAAGCCCTTGAGAGCTGACCTGAGGCGTCCCTCATAGCTGAATTTGACCGTGACTGGTGGCCATGCTGACCACGAAGAGGGCAGTGACAAAAGCAACGTGT
This sequence comes from Larus michahellis, assembly GCF_964199755.1. NCBI lineage: Eukaryota > Metazoa > Chordata > Aves > Charadriiformes > Laridae > Larus > Larus michahellis. Next base: position 21,749,068 of record NC_133904.1, read on the forward strand.
ATTACGGAAGCCCACTTAAACCCTCCTAGTACACTAGCCTGAGACCTCCGAGTTGGTTTTCCTTATGAAGCTGGGACAGGGATGCATCCCATGGTGCCACCGTTGGGTGGTATGGACAGCTGCAGCACAGGATTGGATAGAAGCACCAACTGATTCAGGAATGGTGCTAGAAAGTGTTTGAGGAAAGCAGCACTTTGGGAGGAAAGAGGCTCTGAAGTGTGGTATCCCTGGCACGTCTGAGGCCGGGCCACCATGTCCAGTGAAGTTGACAGAAGGGTGACTCAAGTTGTCATGGAGCTCAGGGTTTTTCCCCAACTCTTCCACATCACGATGACTCCCAGGCGCTCTGGGAGACTGATGCCATGTCCCTTGGAAATTTGAAATGCATGGAACGGGCCACCTGATCTCTGACCCAGAAAAAAGAGCCGTGAGCTTTTGGCTCCCTGCCCTGAGGCTCTCCTCAAAAGCAGGACACCCAGGGCTTTTGCCTCTGGGATGAACTTGCTCAGCAAAACTGGCCAATTTGGGTGTGGGTCTACTTCAGGGAAGGATGAGGGCATCTCTTTGATCACCCTCCTACGCATTCATGTGCTTCTTTCCAACAGATTCCCCACTTCCCAAGCTGAGCCCAGCCCCCTGCTTGGAAGAAGCCTGAGGGCCTGGTCAAGTCGTCAAGGGACAGGGCAATGGAGGTCCCATGGAGAAGTCACTTGAAAGACACCTACCCGAGCCTCTGCTCTTCGTCGTTACGAACCTGCCCTTGTTCCCTGGGCTCATGGGCAGAAAAAAAGATGAGGAGGAGGCAGGAGCCCCTCCCTTAGGAGGACAGGCTTAGAGAGTTGGGGTTGTTGAGCCTAGAGAAGAGGAAGGTCCTGAGAGACCTTCCAGAAAGATGGGCACGGACTATTTATCAGGGAGTGTAGGGATTGGATGAGGGGGTAATGCTTTTAAAACAAAAGAGGGTAGATGTAGATTAGATACTGGGAAGAAATTCTTTCCTATGAGCGTGGTGAGACACCAGAACAAGTGGTCCAGAGACCTTGTGGATGCCCCATACCTGGAAGTGTTCAAGGACAGGTTGGATGGCACTTTGAGAAACCTGATCTCATGGAAGGTATCCCTACCCATGGCAAAGGGGTAGGAAGTAGATGATCATGAAGGTCCCTTCCAACCCAAAACCATTCAATGATTCATTCTTTGATTCTAGGTGCTATGACGTGGGAGCAAAACATTTCAGGAGAAAGAGGCAAGGGCTTAATCACCAGGGAGGCTTCAGCCAGCGGTAGCTGCTGGGTGTTTCGATGCTTCAGGAGCCAGGAATGTTTGTGACCCCGCCAGGGCTCTGGGACACAGCATAAAAGCCTGCGCTGCTTCTGGCTCCACATGCTCCTCTCTTGCCTCCCTGTCCTCCAGGAACGAGGTAAGCCTGAGCCTGCTCCATCTCTCCCTGTGGGCTGAGCTGCTGTCGTGGTGGCTACTCGAGCTGATGCTTGGGCTGCCGAAGGCTGGCCCTGCAACAGAACTGTTTGAGGGCTGTGGGCTCTTTCCCTGTTGTGGGAGGTGTCTGGGGAGAGCAGGGAAGAGGGGGTTCTTCCAAGCAGAAGGGCATCAATGGGGCTCAGCTGCAGGGAGCTCTGCCCACCAGAACTTGCACCTTTAGCAGATGGTCCCCAGCCAAATGGCCACGTGCGTCCAGTGCCGCCTTCAGTGCAGCAAAGTTTGCTCTGGCGACGGGCTATGATCAGTCCGTCCCAATTGATTGAAACCCAGCGTGCTGGGTCCTATCCAAAACCGGGTCAGCCTTCCTGTGCCCTGCAGCTCGGAGGGCACGAGGAGGGCAGTGGGAGATGAAGGCACAGCGTGTGTTTTTAAAAGAAAGGGTGTCCATGGAGAGAGCTGAGGAGCAGAAAGACAGACTGATACTGAGGTCCGCGTTGGCTCTCTGCTCTGTGTTTCAGCTGTGCCTCCCTCACCGAGAGATGTCTTGCTTCAGACCCTGTCTCCCTCACCCCTGCGGAGCCTCTGGCCCAACCCCGCTCGCCAGCAGCTGCAGTGAGCCCTGCGTGGCCCGCTGCGCTGACTCGACGGTGGCCATCGAGGCCTCGCCGGTGGTGGTGACCCTGCCGGGCCCCATCCTCACCTCTTTCCCCAGAGCACAGCTGTGGGATCCTCTCTGTCGGCTGCTGTGGGGAGCTCCCTCAGTGCCGGTGGGGTTCCCATCTCTTCTGGGGGCTCCCTTGGTCTGGGGGGGTCAGGGCTGTGTCTGCCCGTTCCCCGCTGCAGTCTCAACTGCTGAAGCCGGCGCATCATCCCTCTCGGAGCGGGAAGGACGACGGGAACTCTGCAGCAGGAGCGTGGCCACGGCTTGCAGATGGGCTGGCTGTCCTCATCCCCCCAGGCAGGAGGGACCTGTGCCCGCTGCTCCTGGCTGCACGGCAGGCCTCGCCGTGCCTCCCCTGCCTCCGCTTTGCTCTGAGCTCCTTGAGAAAGGGCTCGTTCTCTTCTGCTCTGCTCA